>NC_043006.1:37031500-37061711 GCF_006345805.1 Octopus sinensis | reverse complement strand
TTTGTGTTGCTCTCGATTCATTAACGTGAACCAGATGGCCCAATTCTTAGTTATTCATGGCCCTATAGCAAGTTAATCCCCATTAGTTGGGATTTGATGCAGTTTTTCCCAAATATTTCTGCAGGAATCTTTCTCAAAATCAGATTAGCTTTAAGATTAACCTTCTAATTAAACCATGGTTTTCCTATGCTACTTCTTCCCTCATATATATATATATAGGTACATCCATCCATCCATCCATCCATACATACATACATACATACATACATACATACACACACACACAGACATACACACACACACACACACACACACACACACACACACACACAGTTCAAAAATGTACAGAAAGGAACAAAAAAAACAAAGCACGATGACAAGTAAGGAAACAATATATAAGGTGTATTAGTTTGACGCTTAAGAAAAATGGAGGACTTTGACGTTTCGAACCTACGCCCTTCTACACAAAGGGATGAGGAGATGAAAGCAATGGAGAGAGGAAAAAACAGGGAAGAAGTACACACACACACACACACACACACACATACACACATTTATATACACTCGCGCACACGAGGAACAGCTTTACTTCTATACGTATTTCATTAAAGACACGACTAGTTCCAGTTTTATCTCATTTTTTTACAGCAGATTTTTCATATATTCGTATCAGCTTCTTGCAGTTAGTTTGGAACAATAAATTTCCTAAATCCAATTGTTCCAAACGGCTGCAAGATACTGATACGAAAATATCAAAAGTCAGTGTCTGTTTGAAAAAACATAAATCTGAAACGTAGTCTTATGTCTTTCATGGAACGCACCTACCTACACACACACGTACAGGTACAGGAGTGGTTGTGTAGTAAGACGCTTGCTTCCCAACCACAAGGTTCTGGGTTCAATCCCACTGCATGGCACCTTGGGTAATATGTCCTCTACTATAGCCTCAGGCCGACCAAAGCCTTTCAGTGGATATGATAGACAGAAACTGAAAGAAGCCTATCGTATATCTATATATATGTGTGTGTGTTGTGTTGTGTGTGTGTGTGTGTGTGTGTGTGTGTGTGTGTGTGTGTGGTGTGTGTATTTATGTGTGTATGTGTCTGTGCTCCCCTCGCTACTGCTTGTCAACCGATGTTGTTGTGTTGTGTTTACAACTAGTAGTTCGGCAGAGGAGACCGATAAAATAAGCATCAGGCTTACAAAGAATAAGTCCAGGGATCGATTTGTTCGACTAAAAGGCGGTGCTCCAGCATGACCACAGTCAGATGACTAAAACAAGCAAAAGAGTAAAAGAATATATATAAACGACGGGCTTCTTCATAGTTACCGTTCACCAAATTCACTAAGATATTGGCCGGCCCAGGGCTATAGGAGAAGTCACTTGCTCATGGTGCTTCGCAGTAGAACTGAACCGGAAACCGCCTATGCAAAGTGGTCAAATATTCCAGCTAATAATTTTCCTGGCTAATCATTTCACCTCCCTATCTGACAGGAAAGAATGAAGGGATATTCAGGTCCCGCGTATTCAACGAACAACGAGAGAATAATTATGAACATGTGTGTCTTTATCTGCAGTACGCAATCGATTTCCTTGTTTCGAAACAGATGCTAGATTATCCGTTTTACCGGACTAACGGAGATCACATAATCCTTTCTATTATAAACATGAGGTCTGAAATTTTGGAGGAGAAGCAGCTCTCTGTCTTCAAAAATAAAATATTGAAATAACTATTACGTGATTTCCGTTAAAGGCAATGAACTGACTGAAGTGTTATCGTGCTGGAAAGAATTCTTAGCGGCATTTTGTCCGTCTTTACGTTCTGAGTTCAAATTCCGCCGAAGTCAGCTTTACATTTCATCCTTTCAGTTTCGATAAAATAAGCACCAGTTGAGTACAAGAGCCCATGTAATCGACTTCCCCACTTTCCCAAACTTGTTGGCCTTGTGCTAAAATTTGGATCCAATAATTATTTCAAATTTTGGCACACGGTCAGCAATTTTTGGATAAGACGGTATCATCAACACCAGTGTTCAGCAGATACTTATAAGTATCGACCCCGAAAGGATGAAAGGCAAAGTCGACCTCGGCGGAATTTAAGCTCAGAAGATAAAGAGAAAAGGCTGGGTGAAATACGGCCAAGCACTGTTTTGCCTTCAAGCTAACGATTCTGCCAGCATACAGCTTTAGATCACATAATAAGGCCATTCTAATATAGGACCTGTTCTGGTATTATCTTATTTCTTTACTGCCCACAAGAGGCTACACACACAGGAGACAAGCAATGACAGACAAACGGATTAAGTCGATTATATCGACTCCAATGCGTAACTGGCACTTATTCAATCTACCCCGAAAGGATGAAAAGCAAAGTCGACCTCGGCAGAATTTGAACTCAGAACGTAACGGCAGGCGAAATACCGCTAAGCATTTCGCGCGGCGTGCTAACGTTTCTGCCAGCTCGCCGCCTTTTCTTATCGACCCTGAAAGAATTAAAAGCAAATCGACCTCGGTGGAATTTGAACTGAGACGGTAAAAAGCCGGAAGAAACGCGGCTAAGCATGTTTTTTTTTATTTTGTTCTACACGATAACGATTCTGACAGTTCACTGACTTAGATCCCATAATAATGATTCAGGATAAATAATAAAGACAATCCCCAGGTTATAAATAACTTTTGACCTACCAAACATTTCCGACACTTTTTTTTGCTTATTCACTTTAAATATAATATGAATCGGTGGAAGTACTTTTCCTACTCTTCAATTATTATTATTATAAGTTGATGACGTAAATGTTTTAAACGATAACGGTGCACGAAAAACGTCTGGTTTCCCATTCAGTTTTCGGTGTTTTTTTTCTTTTTCTTTTATTTGTCTTAATCATTTGACTGCAGCCATGCTGTAGCAGCACCTTTAATCAAACAAATGACCCCAAGACTTATTCTTTGTAAGCCTAGTACTTATTTTAGTGTTCCTTAGGCCGAACCGCTAAATTACAGGAACGTAAACATACCAACATCAGTTGTCAAGCGATGGTGGGGGAAAACACAGACAAACAAACACACACACACACATATGTGTGTGTGTATACGACGAGCTTCTTTCAGTTTCTGTCTACCAAATTCACTCACAAGGCTTTGGTCGGCCCGAGACTATAGTAGAAGACACTTGCCGAAGGTGCCACGCAGTGGGACTGAACCCGGAACTATGTGGTTGGGAAGCAAACTTCTTACCACACAGCCATGCCTGTGTCTGTTTTTTTCTTTCACTCTTTTTCTAATGCTTTCTCTTTTTTGCGAAAAAAAAAAACTGACACCCCGTCTGTTATGACGGAGAGGGTTCTAGTTGATCCGATTAACGGAAGAATTCCCGACGACAAAGTGTGTCCTTGAACAAAACACTTTATTTCACATTGCTTCAGTTCACTCAGTTGGCAAAAAAATTCTGTCATAATGTTTCTCCCTGAGAACAACGTTAAGGGTACGCGTGTTTTTAGAATACTCAACCACTTGGACGTTAATTTCACGAGCAGGCTGTTCCGTTGATCGCCAGAACGCCAGTATATACATCGCCGGTCAACTAGTCATTTTCCCCACTTACTGCTCCATTCATCTAATTGGGGAATCTTACACACACGTGGAACCCAAAAAGTCACTAAAATGTAAGCCTAAAAGCTTAACTAACCTCATTCCTTTTCTTTTTGCTTGTTCCTTTTTCTTTCTTTTCCCTTTTCTCCTATTTATATTCCTCTAAATCATTCGGACGATGTTTGTTAAATTGAACGAGATAAATACGAATTTACCTCGATTTGATAATCAGAAACAGCTGTAAATAGTTCTGAACTATGACTTTGTTTTTTTTTTTTTTTTTTAATACCAATGGTCAACTTCTTATTGTTAATTATTGCTCCATTTCTTTTCTTTTCTATATATATTACATCACGGTTTTACCTTTAAATTATCAACTACTGTATACCTTATAGCCAAACATAGTGAGGTAATACACCAGCAGAGTCTATGGATACTTTTATCCCTTGGATGGTTGAATAACCTCTAACTCATATTTTGCTTAATATATATGTGTGTGTGTGTGTGTGTGTGTGTGTGTGTGTGTGTGGAGACGTATTGGTCATGGGACGAGGTTTCGATTCCAAGACCGGGCGTTCTGAGTGTTTATTGAAAAAAACCCACCTAAAGCTCCACGAGGCTCCGGCAGGGGGTGGTGGCGAACCCTGCTGTACTCTTTCCCCACATATTTTTCTCACTCTTTCTTCCTGTTTTTGTTGTACCTGTATTTCAAAGGGCCAGCCTTGTCACACACTCTGTCACGCTGAATCTCCCCTAGAAATACTTCAAGGTTATACGTATCTGTGGAGTGCTAAGCCACTTGCACGTTAATCTCACGAGCAGGCTGTTCCGTTGACCCGACGGCGTACCACTATATATATAATATATATATATTATATATATATATACACATAATATATATATATATATACATATGCATAGACATATATATATATACATACATACATATATAGATAATACACACACACACATATATATAAATATATATATATATATATATATATATATATATATATATATATATATATATATATATATATATTCAGATAGATAGATAGATAGATAGATAGATAGATAGATAGATAGATAGATAGATAGATAGATAGATAGATAGATAGATAGATAGATAGATAGATACAGAAACGAAGGTAAATTCTAGATTTATTGAATTTATCTTCGTCTGCAAGAAAAGTTAGAGCAATCACCTGGTAGCAATCAGGATCAACACCGAATGAGAAGAAGACATTACTTCAAGAAGAAAAAAAATAAACAACTTCTCTGTAATCGACCTGCCATTATGGAAAAAGGAAAAGCAGCGTGATCGCCTACAGACAAAAGGAAGGTTATGGATGGATGTTTCTGCATCAAGAAACACAATCAGCACATCAGTCTACGTACCTTGACTCCAACAGATAAAGACTTTTAGGCGACATATATAAAAATAACAGAGAAAATTTATGGTCGAGGTACTTTTCATAATTAAGACAAAATTGAGGTAAAAGAAATGGCTTAAAGTTTGCTAATAAATATCGAACGCGAAGTATTCTTGAGTTATTGAACTTATTTTCGCTTCCAAAGAAGGGGAAAGTCTGTCTCCCTCTCTCTCCTCTCTCTCTTCCTATATATATGTATATGTATGTATATATATATGTGCGTGTGTGTACAGATATAAACATATATACAGACATATACATATCTATATATACGTGCACACACACGTATATATGTATGTGTGTGTGTGTGTGTGTGTGTGTGTGTCAGGTCATTTCATCATGTTGAACCGTTAATCCTTACACACTGTTTTCTCTCGCCGCTTTTTTTTCCTCGTTCTTTCTCCATTTTTTTCTCTCTCAATCGTGTCTGTCATAGAGCGTAAGCTCGAAACATCAAAGACTTTTCCATTCTTCCCAAGCGTTAAATTAATACACCTGCTTGTTGTTCCTTCACCTGTATTCGTCTTTTGTTTTGTGTAAATTTGAACTATATATATTGTGTATATATGTATATATATATATATATATATATATATAGAGAGAGAGAGAGAGAGAGAGAGAGAGAGAGAGAGAGAGAAAGAGAGTAGAAGACATTTGCCCAATGTGCCATGCAGTCGGACTGGACGTAGAACCATGTAGTTGGTAAACAAGCTACTTACCACACAGCCACACCTGTGCCTATATATATTTATACATAAATGTAGAACGATGAAATGAGTGCTCAGCTGTAATCCCTCGCCATATCGCGGTTCACCTATCGCGGGGGTTTGAGGGACGTAACAACCGCGATAGTCGAGGGATGGTGTTGTGGTGGGTGTGTGTGGTGTATATACATGTATATATATATATGTATATATGTATATATATATATATATATATATTATATAATATATATATATATATATATATATATATATATATATATATACATGTATATATACAAATTGAGATAGGGGTTGTAAATGCAACCCTCCATGGGATAACATATATCCAATGCTAGTGAAGTACCCAACAAAGTTAATACATAAATGTTAAGGATTGCGATGCAATCAATTCATTTACTGTATTATATGGGCAAAGGTAAAATGATTTACCACAAATTACTAATACAAGATAAGAAAATGGAGAAATACATCTATATAAAATATCAATTACCAGATAATACTCAATCACATACTTTATTAAACCACCACATAAGAGACTGTAGGGTTAAACATAAAAAAAAAACAGAACAAATCAGTGTACATAAAGGAATGTACATAAAAAAGTGTACATAAAAGAATAATGTTGTATAATAAGTAGAATATATATAAAAAAAGAGAATATACATATAAGTAAATATAAGTATAGATTACATCGAAACAGCTGTAAGATGTAATCTATACTTATATTTATATTTACTTATATGTATATTCTCTTTTTTATATATATTCTACTTATTATACAACATTACACTTTTATGTACACTTTTTTATGTACATTCCTTTATGTACACTGATTTGTTCTGCTTTTTTATGTTTAACCCTACAGTCTCTTATGTGGTGGTTTAATAAAGTATGTGATTGAGTATTATCTGGTAATTGATATTTGATATAGATGTATTTCTCCATTTTCTTACCTTGTATATGTTATATATATAATCTATATATATATATCTATATATATATATAATTTAAATTTTAAATTTGTATTTTATATATTTTGTATATTATATTAATTATTTTTATTTCTATGTTTTGGTTTATGTTTTTCATTGTTTGATTTGCCTAATAGTGGTTTTATCTCTAAATATATTATATATATATATATATATATATAATATATATATATATATATGTATATATAATTATATATATATAATATATATATGTGTGTGTCTGTATGTGTGTGTGTATATATATATATAATATATATATATATATACACATACAACACACACACATATATATATATATAATTTATATAATATATATATATATATATATTATATATATATATATATACACACACACAAACCTAAAGAAACTTATGTGGGTAGGGGTACAGTAACCCGAACAAAAGTCTGTTAAACCAGTGGCGTCAACCTAGGACTAAATCACAACAACAACAACAGAAACGACAATAGAATTTATTAATATACTGGAAAATTCAATCTTGCGAACAATATGTTAAGCGAATAAAAAACGAAAAGAATATTACGAACAAGGTCACGGCCGAAGCTTTCTTTCAATCGAGCAAAAAAAAATGTCTTTGTTTTCACTTAACCCTCGGTAAGACATGCCAGTGCAAACATTTAAAATTAAATGCATTCTAACGTTGAATAGGATGTGGTTTTAGTAGCAGAGTTATTATTCTAATGCAGTGGTGTATATATATATATTGTATATATATTATATATATATATATATATATATTATAGCAATAATAATTCTCTAAACGAGATATAGACAGTAATGCTCCATAACAAAAGGGACATTAGCCATTTGAATGTGGCTAGGGACAGGGCAGGGCGGTGGGGGTGTTACTGATGCATTTAGCCCCAGGCGATCATCAACGTCACCAGATAGGCTTGACACCATCACGGTGTCCTCTATCCTACAAAGGGAGATCATTCCCCGAAGAAGCGGATGCCACATACGGACCCAGGTTTCAAGGTGTTTGCCTCTCGTCAACGTATTGTAGGCACCGCCCCTCGACGAACGACTCTCTGTGCAGGATATTTATATATAGATTTTCACGTAAATACATTTACTGATTTCGAAAATCTGTTCGACAGCAATAATAATTCTCTAAACGAGATATAGACAGTAACTGCTCCATAACAAAAGGGACATTAGCCATTTGAATGTGGCTAGGGACAGGGCAGGGCGGGGGGGGGTGTACTGATGCATTTAGCCCCAGGCGATCATCAACGTCACCAGATAGGCTTGACACCATCACGGTGTCCTCTATCCTGCAAAGGGAGATCATTCCCCGAAGAAGCGGATGCCACATACGGACCCAGGTTTCAAGGTGTTTGCCTCTCGTCAACGTTTCAAGGTGTTTGCCTCTCGTCAACGTATGGTAGGCACCGCCCCTCGACGAACTGCTCCTTTTGTTATGGAGCAGTTACTGTCTATATCTCGTTTAGAGAATTATTATTGCTGTCGAACAGATTTTCGAAATCAGTAAATGTATTTACGTGAAAATCTATATATAAATATCCTGCACTGAGAGTCGTTCGTCGAGGGGCGGTGCCTACCATACGTTGACGAGAGGCAAACACCTTGAAACCTGGGTCCGTATGTGGCATCCGCTTCTTCGGGGAATGATCTCCCTTTGCAGGATAGAGGACACCGTGATGGTGTCAAGCCTATCTGGTGACGTTGATGATCGCCTGGGGCTAAATGCATCAGTAACACCCCCACCGCCCTGCCCTGTCCCTAGCCACATTCAAATGGCTAATGTCCCTTTTGTTATATATATATATATATATTTACATTTGATGGATATTTGTCCTCATCTTGTTTGTTGTTAACACAACGTTTCGGCTAATATACCCTCCAGCCTTCATCAGGTGTCTTGGAGAAATTTCGAACATGGGATCTCATTCCTAAAGTATTTTTCGATGTTGTTGTTGTTGTTGTTGTTCAGGTCACTGCCTGGAATCGAACTCGGGGGTTAATAGCCCACGCTCTTAACTACTACACCATACGCCAGTGGGCAATTATAGAGTGACTTTTAGGGCTTATAAATCCAATATTTTCCTATCTTTCCTTAATACCGTTTCCCATATGTTATTCGTATCTGCATGATAAGGACAAATATCTGTCAAATGTAAATAATGTAAATAATGTAAATAATTCCTCATCTCTTAAATATAGAACTGTACATACATATATATTTGTGTGTCTTTGTTTGTTCCCCACCCCACCTTCGCTTGACAACCGAGCTGGTGTGTCTACGTGCCCGTAACTTAGCGGTTCGGCAAAAGAGAGTCCGATAGAATAAGTACTAGGCTTACAAAGAATAAGTTCTGGGGTCGATTTTCTCGACTAAAGACGGTGCTGAAGCATGGCCGCAATCAAATGAATGAAACAAATTAAAAAGAAATGAGTAAAATGGCTTGCGTATCGGAGAAATATAACCAGTTTGTTTCGCATAAATTTGAACAAGAGCATCGTATATGGATCACATGGACCCTGCTTCAGAACCGCTGGGTCCTCTCTTGGTTTATCACGACTGAGTACAATTTCTGAAAGATTTATCCAGGGAAGCGAGAAAACAACGTAAAAGCTCCGTTGATTTGGCGACAGAAAAGTTAACTTCAAACGTCTTACAAGCGACAGAGTTGAACAAGTACAACAACTACTACTACTACTACTACTACGACGACGACGACGACGACGACGACGACTACTACTACTACTACTATGACTACTGCTGCTGCTGCTGCTATTACCGAAGTCACTCTAGAGCCACCCAAATTCAGCATGGCCACACGTCGTAGAAAACATAAACAGTGACAGCTATGAAAGAATGAGGCCACTTGTTAAATAAAATGGGAATTTCTCTATAACAAGAATGTATTGTACATACACCTACATAGGTTCCCATGGCTTTTAATACGTGTTTGCAGTGCATACATACATACATACATACATACATACATACATACATACATACATACATACATACATACATACATACATACATACATATATACATACATACATACAGAGAATGGTGAAATGTATATGTACGTCTTTAACGTATTTGAGTGCACTCGTAAACGTGTACTCAGAAAAGCCATACGAACTTATCCGAACACAAGAAGGTCAGAGCATAGATATTTTTGTTTTTTTTTTTAGTTTTGTTTTTGTATTTGTAGACGCACACACCTTCGAGTTTCCTCGGAGTTTTTAAGCGTGTGTGTGGGGGGGGGGTATATGTGTGTTAATATGTGTGTGCGTGCATGTGTGTATGCGTGGCTGTTTGTCTAAATACAAAATAAAAGATCGATTCTGAAGTAGGTAGCAACGAAAGTGCTCTTTAAAAAATATTTTAGACATACACACATACACACACAAACACACACTCACACAAACACAAGCACGCGTACACGCACACGCACGCACACACAAATATACGCGCGAACGCAGAGGCATATACGCGCGGGTCAGATTTTTATAACACGTTTTGTGTCTCTAAGCAATCTTCATCTCGTAAGATGATGAGTGAGGGAAAAATAGACAGAAAGGAAAAGGGAAAGCGTGAGAGAAGCAAAGAGAGAGAGAAAGGGAAACAGAGGCATCGCAATCAATGTTACCCGCTGTGTGGGGTGCCACTGAGTGGGAACAAGAGGTGTGGTGCATGAGGCTACATTAAATAATATTCGAAAGATGCACAGAAGGGCGACAAAAGAAGACGCGGAAAATTCACAAACAAAACCTAGATATGCTCATCCCTCGTCAGTTATCGTCCAAAAGTCATAGCCATTTCGTGCTTTTAACGATAAGGTTGTTCATTTTGGTGGCGTCAAGAACAAAAAGCTGATGGAATAAGTGAGCAAACGTAAAGGACGGTGACGAAAACGAGCGACACGCGCGCAACACACATACACATGCATGTACACACACACACATACACATACACGTGCGCGTATACATACATACATACATATATACATACATACATACGTATGTATGTGCGCATATGGAGGCGCAATAGCCCAGTGGTTAGGGCAGCGGACTCGCGGGCATAGGATCGCTGTTTCGATTCCCAGACCGGACGTTGTAAGTGTTTTTTGAACGAAAACACCTAAAGCTCCAGCAGGGGGTGGTGACGAACCCTGCTGTATTCTTCCACCACAAGTTTCTCTCACTCTTTCTTCCTGTATCTGTTGTACCTGTATTTCAAAGGGCCAGCCCTGTCACACTCAGTGTCACGCTGAATCTCCCCGAGATCTACGTTAAGTGTTCAGCCACTTGCATGTTAATTCCACGAGCAGGCTGTTCCGTTGATTGGATCAACTGGAACCCTCGTCGTCGTAACCGACGGAGTACCATATTAATGCGTGCATAGAAGTATGTGTGTGTAAGTGTGGTAATCATACAATGTTCACTCATTTCCAAAATTTCCTTGACCTGCCATATAAAATGAAAGCGATGTAACGTAACCAAAATTGAGATAAGAGTATTATAAAAATACAAAATATTCTCAGATAACTACAGATTTCGGTCCGAAAAGTTGATGTTTAGTCATCTGTTAATGTTGACATAACATTTCTGTAGCGACAGTAGTTTTGCTTCTTCCACATATCTCACACTAGATTGAATAGTTCTCTATAAGAATATCTAGCTTCTAGCTTTTAGCTTTCATCGTTTACTTGTTTCAGTCATTGGATAGCAGCCATGATTGAGCACCGCCTTGAAGGATTTAGTTGAACAAATCGGCCTGAGTATTTCAGTTTTTTTTTTTTTAAGTGTTTTCTTCTAAGTCTTGTCCAATCGTTCCCTTTTGCCGAAACGCTAGGCTACGGTGACGTGAGCACATCAACCAACGCCGGTCACCGAGCGATGTGGTGTGCATGTGTGTATGTGTGTATGTCTGCGCATGCGCGCGCGTGTGTATGTTAACAGACAGACAGACAGACAGATAGATAGCGTCACACCACTTCGGTCAGCTAGTTTGGAAAGATCTTTTAATTCTTTGTTTGTGCTAGTGAATTTGTTTTGTTTTTATAACGTGTTTTTATAACGCATGAAGAGTTCTTAGTAAAGATTGTCAGGAATGAATTTGAGATATTTATCTGAGGTTATTTAAATACTGATATTTCAAAAAACAAAACTTGTGCCTATTTGTGATGTTTAAAAGATATTAAAAATTATTCTAACCACCAGAGTATTCTCGGATTTTCTACAATGATGTGATTTTCATGTTGATAACGAGAATTGCAATCATTTTCTCTAGAATTTCATAATAAAAGTATTACAGGCGTTTAAAGATGTTTATAAGTTTAGCTAATCAGAAGCGTTAATTACCTTCATATCAGTAATCGCAATTGTCTGTTTCCATGGAACAACATAAATATTATCGCTCTTCCTTTTAGGATTGCGATTCTGTTTTATATTCCTGAATGAAAGAACTTAGTAGATCCCGATTTTACGTAAAGAAACTAGGAATCAGTTGCACTACAGGTGTTGATTAGGAGGATCTATACCTTGATGGTCTAATCTTGAATTGTCGAAATTAACGAAAGTATTTTGGAGGCGAAAATATAACAAAGGAAGAATGTTACCTAAACAATGAGATTTCGAGACAGGAGAGGTGACTTCTGTCCGATATATCATTTCAAGATCGTGACACACTGGAAGAGTGCATTCGACAATCGATTCTGCCGGGAACAACGACGAATCTTTTCATTTTCTTATCTTTGACATGTGGATGACAACTTTCTCTATTCCTTCCAAACACAGCTGTAAACAGCGGGAGTGAGCCAGAACGTTAAAATTTAGTGCGCATGCACAACAGAGTTCAAGGTCAATCTTTGTCAAGCGGTTTCACTCAGCGTGCTTTAGCTTCGTTACTATGGCCACAGTCCGGATACTTATTGATCAGACCTCGTATTTCAATAGATGAACCAACGAATCTTTTCATTTTCTTATCTTTGACATGTGGATGACAAGGAAAATATTAAGGTTGTTCATATCTTGGGAGTTGCAGTTGCAAGAAGGGCCAAGAACTCCTGAAATATGCATATAATACATCCGTTACATGTTTCTTTATCTTCGATCGAATTGTTTTCGTAGATGTATTCGTATACAAAACGTCTTAACTTTCACTGCTGGCTCTAATTTCTAAAGAAGATCTGTAGAGATAGCTTTAAGAAGGGATGTGTGTGTGTGTGTGTGTGTGTGTGTGTGTGTGTGTGTGTGTGTGTGTGTGTGTGTGTGTGTGTGTGTGTGTCTGTGTGTCTGTGTGTGTGTGTGAGCTATTAACGATAGAAACAGCTTTTGTGATTAATATTAACTAACACATCCAAGTTAGGCTGAATATATACACATACATACATACATACATACATATATATATACACATATACGCATACATTCATACATTCATACATACACTTACATGTGTGCGTGTGTATGTATGTATATATATATATATATATATGTACATACGTTCATGCACGCACACATATGCACACACACACACACACACACACACACACAAATACACACATATAACATGCACACAGAGGGAAAGAAAGAGAAGCTTTTATAATCAGTTACAAACTAACACATTTTAAAGTGCGTAAGCCTCAAAGGGCCACAGTTCTTTTTCTTGTACTTATTATTCCCCCTCCGCCATTTGTCTGTTTTTACTTCTGTTATTCTTGTAACTGAAGCCCGATTCCACTTGAAACTCCAAACCATTTCTTTGTACCGTTGCCCTTCAACCACAACAACATCATATGTAAATATATATATATATATATATATATAATATATATATATATATATATATATATATATATATATATATATATATATATATATATATATATATATAGACAGCAATGTCTATGTTAAGCCTCTTGAATATATATATATATATATATATATATATATATATATATAATATATATATATATATATATCTTGTTATTATATTTCTTCATCTGATCTTCGACAGTACCATCTGTTTTTTTTTTTCCACATTTTCTCAGATTTTCATAATTGATAAGTTTTTTGTAGTAGTATAGTAGTAGTAGTAGTAGTAGTAGTAGTAGTAGTAGTAGTAGTTGCTGTTGTTGTAGATGATGATGATGTCGCTGCTGTTATTCATGTATTTTTGTAGCCTTATGCCAACCCCGCTGTTGCAGACATATTTAACCAAAGTAGTTCTAGTGGTGGCCGTCTCAGACCTATAATCAAAGCTATTCCACCTGTGAAGATTCCGTTTCTATGTATATCTTAGACTGCGCTCAATGTGTCCTTCCTTTTTTCTTTTCCTTTTTTTTTCTTTTTTTTTATTTCATTTTCTCTCAGAGGAAACTGGTTTCGTTTTCTCGTATGTCTATACATGGGTGGGCTGAAAAGTTCATAGGTTGACTATGAAGGAATGATGCTAGAGTAGTGAAGTGAAATCTTGTATGCAGTAATTTCAACTCTTCTTATTAATGACTACATTGTTTTTTTACAGGTAATCTGACATCTGACCGTTCAAAGAAGACTTCAAAAGTAACTAGTAGCGACTTCCCTTGAAAATGGACAAAATTTGGTATCGTGGTGTTATCAAGTGCCTGGAGGAAAAGGGCTAAGCCTCGTGTGTCACCAATTCATTCATCACTGATTCAGGATAGCACGGTACGCTCAAGAGTGAACCATGTTACGCTTATCACGGAATGATCTGTGATATTACGGATCGGCGGTCAGTCAAAAGATTCTGCTTGTACCGCAAAAACGCACCACAGCAACCACTCCCAATTCTTAGCTACCAAGAATGCACTGACTATCGCTTGTGTTTAACATTCTCGTACTCATGAACAGAAAAAATATACGTGGGCGCTTGATCCTAACAAATAACGCAGCCGAGTGTATTCTCTAGAGGGAGAAGGAGAGATGATCAAGAAAACACGCGACGGTGGAAGCTTCGTTTGCTGTAGGCCGCAAGTTTGGCGTTGGTGAATCTACCTTTTATTCCATTTGCAAAATGCACAAACATGATTTATTCTTCACTATTATTTATTTTTTAAAAACCAAACTCTCGTGATTAACGAGGGTAGATGGACAGTTCAGTAACAATCTCCGTCCTACGCTACTTGTTGCACTTGTATAATATTTAGATGACGTAACTCTGACGTTTTGAGCTTTTCATTCTCTCAATAGCCTATCCATTTCAACATAACTCGCCGATGACAAGCACTTTTGTGAGATTCTTTGTCATTTTCCAGTTATGAAAAGTATAAGTGTCATTCTGAATACTCAATTTAGAAAAGTAACGCGAAGCTTGATATACATGGTCTTGGAAGCAAAAGTTGCTACTTCCAAGATCAATAAGTATCTAATAAGTATCTGATCAATAAGTATCAATACTGTTGCCATAGTAACGAAGCTAAAGCACGCAGAGTAAAGCTGCTTGGCATAGATTGACCTTGAACTCTACTGTGCTTGCACACTAAGTTTTAAAGTTCTAGATCACTTCTAGATTTACTGGAAGGAAGGTGTGTAGCGTGTGATCGTCGCATTGACCATAACAGAGAAATTTTATAAGAGAATCTGCATCAAATTTTGCCAAAAGTTTGGCGATACCTGCTCAGAGGCCTATCCAAAGTTTTCATCGTTCTCGACACAATCAAGATGATCTTGTGCAACTGAAACCCGTGTGTGTTTTTTGGCCAGCTAAAAGCATTTTTGGCACAAACTTTGCATACACGCGTCTCATACCCAAATCGTCAGTAATAATGGACTGAAGTGAACCGTAACTAATCTGCACATCCTCTGATAACTTATGGATGGTGATTCGACGATTTCCCTCGCAGCTGCACGTACATCTGCGATGTGTTTCTCAGTTCTGCTGGTTGCGGGTCTCCCAGAACATTCATCAATATCGTCTGAACCATTCGCACACTTGTGTGCGGCTCATACACTCCTTTCCATACACTTTCTGCAACTTCCCGTAGGCCTCTGAGCAGGTATCGCATTGACAACTTTCTCTATTCCTTTCAAACACAGCTGTAAACAGCGGAAGTGAGCCAGAACGTTAAAACTTAGTGCGCGTGCACAATGGAGTCCAAGGTCAATCTTTGTCAAGCGGCTTCACTCTGCGTGCTTTAGCTTCGTTACTATGGCCACAGTCCGGATATTTATTGATCAGACCTCGTATTTCAATAGATGAACCAATGATAAAATTTAAGAAATACACGATTAAAATACATATACATATATATATTGTATTTGGTTTTTCGACTTATGTTTCAGGAGGAAAATACAAACAAGACGGAAAGTAAATGTCATGTTAGGAGAACTGGAAACAGTCGTTCCCACCCATCTCCATAAGGTAAGTTGTTTTTATATTTTGATGACGCACATGTGAATACACATATGTAGACAGACATACGAGGGAGAGCTGAAAAGTTTCTGGCTTTAAGGGTGTCGCGAAAGGCCTGGTTGAAGACCCAAACTACCGAGTTCTTTTACAGGGTTTAGAAAAACTTAAGGACTGCTGCAATAAGGGTGTTTAATCTGAGAAGGGAATATGTTGAAAAAAAATCATAATTAACTGATCCTCCAGTATTTTCTTTTACACGCAGCCAGGAACTTTTCAGCACCCCTTCGTAGACAACAAGCAGGCAGGCAGGCAGGCAGGCAGGCAGGCAGGCAGGCAGGCAGGCAGGCAGGCAGACAGACAGACAGACAGACAGACAGATAGATAGATAGATAGATAGATAGATAGATAGATAGATAGATAGATAGATAGATAGATAGATAGATAGATAGATAGATAGATAGATAGATAGATAGATAGATAGATAGATAGATATCGAGGATTGCCCTGTATAATGTATATATCTTTATATAGGACAGCAGAACGATACCTGAGAGAATTTGGTTGCTAAAGAAGGTCAAGAAACTATGTAGCAGCCCCCACGTTAGTTCTTATTAATATCAGCTGATGGCGGCGGTGGCGGCGGTGTTGGTTGCGGTGTGGTAGGAGAGAGTGGTCACGGTGATAAAGGACGAAGTAAATGAAAGGTCAGAACAGAAGAAAGTAAACTTTCAAGATTCCTAAGGTTAAATCCCAATTTTGTTTTCCCTTGGGGAAGTACTTTGCCCAAAGTGACGCCTCCACTAAATTGTGAAGTGAAAGAAGGAAACGGCCCCAGCATGGCCACAGTCTAAGTAAAAAGATAAAAAGATGATAAAGATAGATAGATAGATAGATAGATTGATAGATAGATAGATAGATAGATAGATAGATAGATAGATAGATAGATAGATAGATAGATAGATAGATAGATAGGTAGGTAGGTAGGTAGGTAGATAGATAGATAGATAGATAGATAGATAGATAGATAGATATAGATAGATAGATAGATAGATAGATATAGATAGATAGATAGATAGATATAATAAATACACACACAAATTACACGTGCGCAAGCACAAAGACAGGCGTACATCCATCTATACAGCCATCCATCCATAGACACACACATACACACATACATCCATACATATATTTGCTATACTTCTATATGTATGTGAGCGCTCACGCACACATATCAATGTGTATACGTAAGTATATACACACACATATATACAAACGAGTTTATGCACAAATGTATAAAATGTTTATATCTTTCTTTGAATTTATTTGTATACAGTTTGCCTGTGTATATTTAAAAAGACTTAACAGAGACAATCGGTGAACTGTAGGTCTTGAAGAATGCTCAAAGATCAAGGCCAAAGGACACAAGCTCTGACCCAGAAATGACCTCTACGATTTGAAAGGGGGATGGCAAAGGGAAGCTGGATTAAAAACAAAGAATGAAGTTGAACGGGTATCGTACAGAGAGAGGGAGAGATAGGGGGAGAGAGAATGAGTGGTTGTTCCGATTCCTTTCTCTTACCATTTTGCTTCGTTCAAATATAATCAAAATTATAACGTGACAGACACTTCATTGAAAGAGCGCAACAAAAAGAAAAACATGGAAGACAGTAGTGGAGATGATAATGCTGCTGAAGAGGAGACAGAGAAGAAGGAGGGAAGGAGGAAGCTAATGATGTTGACCATGACAAGGATGGTGGTGGTGGTGGTGATAGTAGTAGTAGTAGTAGTAGTAGTAGTGATGGTGGTGGTGGTGGTGGTCGTCGTCGTCGTCGTCGTCGTCGTCGTGGAGGTGGTGGTCGTGGTTGTGAGTAAAAATTATCAAACTTGAAACCCCTCTTTTATTCTTTTACTTGTTTCAGCCATGTGACTGTGGCCATGCTGGAGCACCGCCTTTAGTCGAGCAAATCGACCCCAGGACTTATTCTTTCTAAGCCTAGTAAGTATTCTATCGGTCTCTTTTGCCGAACCCCTAAGTTGCGGGGACGTAAACACACCAGCATCGGCTGTCAAGCGATATTGGGGAGACAAACACAAACACAAACATATATACACATACATATATATATATATATATATATATATATATATACATATGTACGAGGGGCTTCTTTCAGTTTCCGTCTACCAAATCCACTCAAAATGCTTTGGTCGGCCCAAGACTATAGTAGGAGACACTTGTCCAAGATGCCACGCAGTGGGACTGAACCCGGAACCATGTGGTTTGTAAGCAAGCTACTTACCACGCAGCCACTCTTGCGCCTGTAACTTTTTTTTTAAACTTTTCAGTAAGATGTGAATTAGCCCTTCGAGATTCAGGGTGGAAAATTGCATCAATACATCAAATTTTTTAATTTTCACTAAACTTTAAAATTTCCACTAGTGCACTCAAACAGAAAAGTTCCCTTTACTGGTACTTTTTTTTTTTTTACCACGAAAGGATGAAAGGCAAAGTCGACATCACTGGAATTTGAACTCAGAACGTAAACAAGGACGAAATGCCACTAAGCATTTTGGCAGGAGTACTAACGATCAAATCCCAACTTTGCTATTCATTTCTCTGAGGTCGATAAAGTAGTACCATCTAGTACAGTGGTTCTCAACCGGGGTCCGTATGGCCTCTCAGTGTCCATGCAACAAAATATCAAATTGGGGGTCCACAATAGTATTTATAGGGCCCCTGGATAAATTTTGCTTTAGATGTATGTATTGATTATGTATTGCAAGAAACAGCTGCGTTTCTTTCTCTAACGTTTTACATAGTTCAATCTACACGAGTTTAATGTAGGAAAAACAATATAGGAATTTGAAAGAATTTTCCATAAAACTAGTTTTCAAGCATCGAATGGCTATGGCGGTCCATCAGAATAAAATAGTAATCCAAGGGGTCCATAGATAAAAATGGTTGAGAACCCCTGATCTAGCTATGACAATTTTTGCTGCTATTAACCAGTTCTCAGAAAATACATTGGAGGAATGCATTTCCCACTCTCCTTTCACCTTCGTCTTGGAAAAATTGATGAGAGTTTGGCGTAAGAGGGAAAGCTATACTCTCAAACATTTCAACAGCATCAATCACAGGATTTCTTTCGTCATAGCCACCAGACTGAAGAAATGCATCCAACTTCCTTGCCAGTGGAAAAGTGGTCCGTTCCTCTTGATAGATTAAGCTGATAGTCGGGGTCGTCCTATATGTGATGAGCAATTGTTTGATACAAAGCAAGTTTAGAAGTTCTGTAGCGATTCTTTCAATAGCTCCTCAAATCGTGAAATGAACAACTAGAAAAAGCATTGAAAAGAGAAGTACGCCATGACCAACACGAAAACAAGCAAAAAACAAAAATTCTCAGTAGTGAGGCTTCAGTTGAGGACTTAAAAATCTTTACTTGGCCAAAGCATTTTCATAAATTTGTTCCAAACGTCTATGTTTGTTTTCAGGCATTTAGTTAGTCCTTATTTATTATTAGGTTGTCTGGAAAGTTCTGAGCGTTATTTTTTTAATATGCAAAAAGAGAATACTTCATGAACCGTACTTTTAGAAACTTCCAACTCTTCAAGTTCTCTAGTCTTGATATTTAAATTTTCTTGGATTTTTACCTTCAAAATATCCAATTTTGAAGGTCTTCCACTGTGATTGTCATCTTCCAAGCTAAACTCTCTAGCTTTAAATTTTGCAATCCACCTTCGAACAGTTGATTCATCTCCAGCATCATCGCCATAAACTTCACAAATGTTTTTGCAAGTCTTTGCAGCATTTTTTCCTTTTTTAAAAAAGAAAAGTATTATAACGCAAATATGAAATTTTTGGTTATCCATTTCAAATGTCAATAAAAGGTAAGCGGAATGGAAGATAAATCTATTTTTAGTCAGGAACAAAGAAGAGATGCAATTCCACTTCAAGCAACGCCAAAGTTTTAACTGTGTTATGTTTCAGGTGTGTTCAATGCGGCATTAAACGATTTAGCTTTAAAACGCTGAGAACTTTCCGGACAACCTAATATGTTCTGAGTACTATAGAGCTTTCATTTCATAAGCCCCAAATAATTCTGGTGGTTGGCAAAAGCTGAGATTGACGTGTATCATATACGAGGATGCCAGGGAAATATGTTCTGTGTTATGCACGGGGCAGGAAACGGGTAAATGAATGTAGTTTTGGGTGGTATTCCAAACCATCGTTATATTTTGTTTAATTACAGTTACTGTGATGACAAGAAAAAGACTGCTTGCAATTAATTTATGAAAGCACGAGTGGGAGACCTCCCAAACTCACTAGTGGTAGGTGGCGGAATTTCTCTAAAGCTTGCTGTGAAACCTGTCATTTGGCTAGACGCCTATTAGTCACTGTATTAAATTACCATGTGCTGACGATAACTGTCGAGTTTTGCTGATCTATAAACTATTACCGTAAACATCTTTTTCCTCTGGACGTTATCGAATGACAAAGCATTTTAGCGAAACCGTGTGAAAAAAACGTCGCCCGTAGACAGCAATTGTTTTATATACAGCATGTTTGTTCATCTTTTGCATATGGTGACCTGACGATAGGCTTTTTGCATATGGTGACCTGACGATAGGCTTTTGCATATGGTGACGTGACAATGATTATGTCTCTCTTGATGAATATATATTTTATCGTTGTGCAATGAAGCCATATGTAATACGAGGTAATAATGCATTTTTATTATTTTATCTAAATAATGTTTATCAGACGAAAGATTATCGACATTAGGTTTATTATTGTAAAGGCCCGAAGACAACGAGCTAACAGGATCATAACCACACCGAACAAACTGTTTAGTTGCATTTCATCCGGCTTTACGTTTTACATTCAAATCCTGCCGCGGTCGACTTTGCCTTTCATCCTTTCGGGGTCGATAGATTAAGTACCAGTTGAGTACTGGGGTCAATCTAATCGACTGGATGCCTCGCCCAAAATTTCAGGCCTTGTGCCTAGCCTAGAGTAAAAAAAGATTATAAAGGACAGGATCGTAATAATTCCGAACAAAATGCTTAGCTGCATTCCATCCGGCTTTACGTTTTGTATTCAAATCTCACCGCAGTCGTCTTTGCCTTTCATCCTTTTAGTTGAACCCCGGGGCCAATGTAATCGACTAGTCCCCCCACACACACACACACACAAATTCCAGGCTTTCTGACTATAGTACAAAGAATTATTACAAAGCCGGTGAAGGTGACGAGTTGACAGAATCGTTACCGCCCCGGACAAAATGTTTAGCGGCATTTCTTCCGATTTTACATTTTGGGTTCAAATTCTGCCGAGTTTGACTCTGCCTTTCATCTTATTGGGGATCGATGAAATAAGTACTAGTTGAACACTGGGGGTCGATGTAATTGACATACTCACTCCCTTAAAAATGCAGGCCTTGTGCTAAAATATGAAACCATTGTTGTAGAGGGTTCATCATCGTCACCATCATCATCATTATCATCATCATAATCATCACCACCACCACCATCAACGAGCAGAATCGTTAGCACACTGGACAAAATGCTTACTCTTTTACTTGTTTCAGTCATTTGACTGCGGCCATGCTGGAGCACCGCCTTTAGTCGAGCAAATCGACTCCAGGACTTATTCTTTGTAAGTCTAGTATTTATTCTATCGATCTCTTTTTGCCGAACATCTAAGTTACGGGGACGTAAACACACCAGCACCGGTTGTCAAGCGATGTTGGGGTGGGGGGACAAACACAGACACAAACTTACCACACACTCACTCCTACGCCAGCATTTTTTCTGGTTTTACGTTCTGAGCAGAAATTCTGCAGAGTTCGTCTTTGCCTTTCATGCTTTCAGGGACGTAAAAGAATCAGTTGAATTGAGGGGGTCAATATAACCAACTAGACACTGCCCCTAAATTTTCAGGACTTGTGTGCCTGTATTTGAAAGAATCGTTTTATGGAAATAATGTGAATGGATTTGTGTCTGTAGGAAATAGTTATGTTGAAATTTACCAAGAAAGGATTAGCTTACTGATAGGATTAGCTTAGGAGTAGGATTAGCCCATTGAAAACTATCTCCATATAATAACCTGGGAATTAAGGTTCATATTTTGTATCATAAACACACCATTACCGATTGTCAAGCAGTGGCAGGGGGGGAAACATACACAAACTCATATACACATACACACACACACACACACATGACAGGCTTCTTTCAGTTCCGCCTACCAAATCCACCCACAAGGCTTTGGTCGGCTTTAGGCTAGAGTAAAAGACACTGGAACGAAGCACCACGCAGTGGTATTGAACCCGGAATTAAGTGGTTGAGAGGCAAGCTCATCACACAACCATACACGCACGCACGCACACACACACACACACACACACACACACACACACATAAATTCCCTTACAAGACACTATTCGGCCCGGGGCGTTTTAGATGACACTTACTCAAGGTGCCTCGCAAATGGGACCGAACTCATAACGAAGTGGTTGCAAAGTGAACATTTTAACTACACAGCCATGCTTTTACGGCAACATTATTTTTTTTTGTTCTCGTGTGCACACCTTATAAATAAAAATATGAAAACAGATTCGAGAACCAGTGGGGTGGAGTGTAGTTCGACGGAGGGAGATTTGGCTGCTATTTCATACAACAGCTTGAGCGACTGCTTAGAGAACCGCTCATACGTTACCTTGTTTAATATATTGATATGTTTAGCAATGGGACGCTTAACCTAGACAGACAGACAAATATAACCAGCTGTATTCCAAATATACTTTCGCACATACACAACTCTTCTTACGACTTCAGAAACCACTCCCCACTGTCTTCCTATTCCTCTCTCTCTCTCTCTCTCTCTCTCTCTCTCTCTTTCCCCGCTCTCTATCTCTCACCCTCTCGTGTGTGTGTGTGTGTGTGTGTGTGTGTGTTTCCGTTTGTAAATTTGGTTCACACGTTGAGTGAAATGTTTTCCAACATAAGCGATATTCTGTGTTTATAAATATACCGCGATTTGTTTGTATAGACACACGTGGGTGAACGTGTCTTAAGCTCCACAAACTAATATAATATTTACACACACTCAAATGCACACACGTTATATAAATGTGTGTGCGTGTGCATGTGCGTGCGTGTGTGTGTGCGTGTTATATGTTTATTGAGGCGGCGGGGTGGCAGACACTTTAAGTGCATCGCACAAAATGCTTAGCAGCATTTCTTCCGGTTCTTTCCCGCCAAGTCAACTTAGCCTTTTATTCTATCGGGATCTAAAAGAACGAAATCCTGTCAGATATTGGGGCCAATGTCATCGATTAAACGCCCCCTGTCCCTAAAATTACTAGTCTTCTGCCAAAGTTTTAAACAATAATTATTATTAAGTTGGTGCATAATTATCGTGGGTTTTTTTTTATTTTTCAAAAAATTTTGTTCAACAAAAAGAATAACAACATGTAACAGAAACATCTTTAAATGATTATTCCGGAGCATATTCACCATCTACTTCTATTACCGCTTCCCATTTGCTTGGCAGCCGGTCGGAATAATCATTTAAAGATGTTTTTGTTAAATGTTGTTATTGATTTTGTTGAATAAAATTTATTGAAAAAAAGCTGCAATAATTATGCACCAACCTAATATTAAGGCGGCGGACGAGGAGGCAGAATTATTTAGGCGCGTCGAACAAAATGCTAAGCAGCATTTCTTTCGACTTCTGAATTCAAATTTTCGATCTTCTAAATTCAAATTCTGCCTAAGTTGAATTTGCCTTTCATCATTTTGGAGTTGATAAAACAGCGTACCAGTCATGTACTGGAGACGATGTAATCGACTTCCACACCTCCACCAAAAATGGAAATATTAAAACCTACTGGCTTTGTGCCAACATTTGAAACTTATCATTAAGGTGGCGAACTGACACCATTCTCAGAACGTCGGATAAAATACTACTTTACATTTTCTCTGGCACTTCTGCGTGCCTCAAATTCATTGTTTCAAAGTCAACGAAATAGGTGTTAGTTGAGCACAGGGGCCAATCGACTAGCCTCCACCCCCACCACCCTCAAAATTGCTGGCCTACAAGTAGCTTGCTTACGAACCACATGGTTCCGGGTTCAGTCCCACTGCGTGGCAACTTGGGCCAGTGTCTTCTACTATAGCCTCGGGCCGACCAAAGTCCTGTGAGTGGATTTGGTAGACGGAAACTGAAAGAAACGTGTCGTATATATATATATATGTACATATATATGTTTGTGTATCTGTGTTTGTTCCCCCAACATCGCTTAACAACCGATGCTGGTGTGTTTACGTCCCTGTAACTTAGTGGTTCGGCAAAAGAGACCGATAGAATAAGTACTTGGCTTACAAAGAATAAGTCCTGTGGTCAATTTGCTCGACTAAAGGCGGTGCTCCAGCATGGCCACAGTCAAATGACTGAAACAAGTAAAAGAGTAAAAGAATATTTTGCTCCGCGGAGCTCTCGGTCTTGCTTGCTCTGGTTGATTCTGTGAGAGTGAACAGCAGCCTGTTGTCAGAAGTCTCACAGAGTCTTTCCGCAAATTAAAAGACTTAATACTTAGATATTAATTATCGTGGAAGATACTCAATACCCATTATTATTATTATTGAGTGAGAGAGCAGTGCATGCCATCAAAGTGACACTGGGGTAAAATATACGAAGCCCAATATACCCATCATGACTACCCGTCTGATAAGGGTACACCAGGCACATGCATCACAACCATATGTGCGCGACATGGTGATCTCATATCAAGATAAACAGCACATGACCTTACAGGTGGGGCCCAGTTAGAATTTTCTTCAGGTTGAGTAGCCCATCCCGCTCAAAAGGTCCCTGAATAAGGGTTGTTTAAGGATGTTGAAAGAACCACCCATGTTTCCAGAGGTGAATTATTCAAACCCCAAAGAATCCCTCTCAACACATGGCTATGATGCTCCCCCATTACTTCTGCTCGTGATCAGAGATGCACATATCGTCAGCCACTAAGGAACATGCTCAACTGGTTAAGGTCAAACAATTGACAAGCAAATCTGTGGTATTGAGCAGAATATTTGCTGTAGCCCATCTTTTATACCAAGACAAAACAATGTACATGATAACACTTCCAATCAGTTAAGATCAGAAGCCATGAGAGCCACTGCCTGGTACTGCATCAGGGCATTGTATTGAGCAGAATATTTGCTGTAGCCCATCTTTTATACCAAGACAAAACAATGTACATGATAACACTTCCAATCAGTTAAGATCAGAAGCCATGAGAGCCACTGCCTGGTACTGCATCAGGGCATTTATTATATTATTATTATTATCATTATTCAGTAGTTTTATTTTTATAGCGTGCTTTCACTTCACTACCGAGCACAGCTCTGTGTGCCTTGGGTATGTGCTGTGATTTGTTGTGATGCTCTGATGGTTATTGTATGGAAAGTGTTCTGCGTAGGATGTGTGCAGTGCCTAGTAGTGCAATTTTCTGTATGTTATATGTGTTTGTAAGTCCTGGTGTTTTTGTTATGTATTTGTCTGAATATTTTTTTATCATGCCTAATGCACCTACTATGATAGGAATTGTTTCTGTTTTCAGATTCCACATTCTAGTTACCTCTATTTCCAGGTCTTTGTATTTTGAGAGTTTCTCCATTTCTTTTAGAGACACGTTGTCATCAGCCGGTATTGATACATCAATTAGAAAGCATTTTTTTCTTCATGATCTCTGACAACTATATCTGGTCTGTTGGCCTTAATTTCTCTATCTGTGTGTATCGGCATATCCCAGAGTATGGTTGCTTTCTCGTTTTCTGTGACCTTTTCTGGTGTGTGCCTATACCATCTTTTTTCTGTTGTTATTCCATAATGTTGGCATAGCTTCCAATGTATGTAGGTTCCAACTCTGTCATGTCTGTGAATATATTCCTTCTTAGCCAAGACTGGGCAGCTAGAGATAATATGATTTATTGTTTCTTGTCCATCTCCACATATTCTGCAGTTACTTGTAATATTTCTTTTCATTACATGTTTTTGGTAATTTCTGGTGGGGAGGCTTTGGTCTTGTGCTGCAATTAAAAATCCCTCTGTTTCTGCTTTGAGTCCTGAGCTTCTCAACCATTGCTGGGATTTTTCTTTGTCTATTTCTTTTGCGTTTAGTTTAGTCCAGTATTTACCATGAAGGGGCTTTTCTTGCCATCGTTTTATCATGGTTCGTTGCTGTTCTATTTTTAGTTTGGATTTCATTTGTTTTATAGCTTTTGTTGTTTCTTCATCTTCTTCTTCTTCTTCATGTTTATTAGGTGGTATGATTTCTTGTTTGTATTTGTCAGCTTCCTTAAATACTGAGAACAGTTTTTTGTTTTGCTCGTGTTTTGCCGCTATCTGGATCAGTTTTCCTTCCTTCTGAAGTAGATATTTTTGCAGTCCTATGGTGGTTATTTTATAGTAGTTTTCCAGCTGTATAAGGCCTCTACCACCTTCTATACGTTGTATATATAGTCTTTCTATGTCAGATTTTGGGTGATACATCCTAGATCCTGTCATTATTTTTCTTGTTTTCCTATCTATTTTGGTCAGTTCATTTCGTGTCCAGTTAAGGATATTGTAGCTGTAACTTATAACTGGGACAGCTAAAGTGTTGATACCTATTATCTTGTTTTTAGCATTGAGCTCTGTGTTTAGTATTGATCTAACTCGTCTATAATATTCTTTTTTTATTTTCTCTTTCATTTGTGGTGTGTTGTGTCTTATCTAGTTCATGGATTCCTAAGTATTTGTAAGTTTGGCTTTGGTCTAATTCTTTTATTTCATTGGTTTTATCTAGTGTGATGTTGTTACTCTTAACTAGTTTTCCTCTTTTCAGGGTTACTTTGGCGCATTTTTCTAATCCAAATTTCATATCTATTTCTTTGGTAAATCCATGAAGTCTTTAATAGTGTTTCCAGCTGTTTGTCATTTGCAGCGTATAGTTTTAGGTCATCCATATATAAAAGGTGGCTGATCGTTTTGCCGTAACATTTATATCCACATCCAGTTCTATTTAGCATATCAGATAGAGGTGACAGTGCCAAGCAGAAAAGGAGTGGAGAGAGCGTGTCTCCCTGGAATATTCCTCTTCTAATGGGGATGTCTTTGGTTTTCATGAGTCCCTCTTTTGTTTGGAGGTGTAGGACTGTTTGCCATTTATTCATAGAGTGCTCTATGAATTTTATGATTGTTGGTGCTACTTTGTTAATGGCTAGTGTTTCGAGGATCCATGTGTGGAGGATGCTATCAAACGCCTTTTTGTAGTCAATCCAGGCCATACTGAGGCCTTTCTTCTTTCTGTGGCTGTCTTCAGTTATGGCTTTATTAATCATTAGTTGATCTTTACAGCCATATGAGCCTTTGCGGCACCCTTTCTGCTCTTCTGGGAACAGTTTGTTTTCGTCCAGGTGCTTGTTCAGCCTTTGTGATATCACTGCAGTAAATGCCTTGAACATAGTAGGGAGGCAGGTTATTGGTCTGTAGTTTTCTGGTTTTTCTGTTTCATTTGATTTGAGAATTAAGATGGTTTTCCCCTTCGTGAGCCATTCAGGCATTGTCTCTGGCTCTGCTAGTACTTTGTTAAAGTTTTCAGCCAGCTTTTTGTGCATTCCTGTTAGATATTTCAACCAGAAGTTGGGGATCTTGTCATGCCCAGGTGCCTTCCAGTTGCTTAGTCTTTGCAGTGCCTGGGTGACCTCTTCAGTTGTTATGGGGGTCCAAAGTTGTTCAGATGCCGAGTTTGTTATTCTGATACTTCTTTTTTTTTGGTGCTTCGTTCGCCGACCATATTTCTCCCCAGAATTCTTCCAATTCTTCTGCCGTTGGTGCTGCAGTGACTTCTATTTTATTTTTTCCCAGTTCTTGGTAGAACTTTTTGGGGTTAGAGTTGATTTTATTTTTTCCCAGTTCTTGGTAGAACTTTTGGGGGTTAGAGTTGATTATTATTATTATTATTATTATTATTATTATTATTATTATTATTATTATTATTATTATTATTATTATTATTGCCTTTGTACTACGTTGTTAGCTGTTCACTACCAATGATCTAAGGTAACACCTCCTATTTTTCGAGCACGTTCCGGAATATTCGAGCGGTTCCAAGCCGTGCTGTTTTCTACAAGTGCTCTACCCTTATTGCAGCCCCTATTTGTTCCATGTACTTCTCAAGATTTTTACTCACTGTTCCCAGGGCTCCGACAAGTATTGGTATACTACCACCTTTTTCATCGACCACAACTGCTCAACCTCCTAAGCTAACCTGTCATAGCTATCGACTTTTCTTTCTTCCTTATCGCATACCTTGTTGTCAGCTGGGCATGCTATCTCTATGATCCAGCACAGTTTGCTTTCTATTCTTCTTATCATCATCATCATCATCATCGTCATCGTCATCGTCATCGTCATCATCATCATCATCATCATCATCATCATCATCATCATCATCATTATTATTATTATTATTATTATTATTATTATTATTATTATATTATTATTATTATTATTATTATATAGTGCTGCGTTCTGAGTTCAAATTCCGGCGAGGTCGACTTTGCCTTTCATCCTTTCGGGGTCGATTAAATAAGTACCAGTTACGCACTGGGGACGATGTAATCGACTTAATCCCCTCCCTCAAGCTGCCCTTGTGGCAAAAATTTTAAATCATCATTATTATTATTATGATAAGTGTACACCAGGCACATGCATCACAACCATATGTGGACAACATGGTGATCTCATATCAAGATAAACACGGCATGACCTTGCAGGTGTGAGGAGCAGTTAGAATTTTCTTCAGGTCAAGTAGTCCATCCAGCTCAAAAGGTCTCTGAATAAGGCTTGTTTAAGGCTGATGAATGAAACACACATGTTTCCAGAGGTGAATTATTCTAACCCCAAAGAATTCCTCTCAACACATGGCTATGATACTTCCCCTGCTACTTCTGATCGTACATGCGTCAGCTGCTAAGGGACCTACTCATCGGGTTGAGTTAAGCTCAAGCAACTGACAAGCAAATCTGCGGTTTTCAGCGGAATATGTGCTGTCGACCATCTTTTACGATCAGAAGCCATGAGAGCCACTGCCAAGTATTGCATCATCATCACAACCATCATCATCACCATCATCATCACCACCACCACCACCGCCGCCACCACTATCACCATCACCACCACCACCACCACCACCACCACCACCACCATCATCATCACCACCACCATCATCATTATTACAATGAACTAAAAACAAGCTAAGTAAAATGATATATTTGTGGAGTGAGGTGGAGTGCATATCTTTGTGTTTGTCCCTACACTATTTGACAACCGGTATTGGTTTGCTTACGTCCCTGAAGTTGGTTCTGCAAAACAGCCCATTAGAATAAGTAGCAGGTCAGGCCTAAAATATGTACAGGGTCGGTTTGATTCGTAAAATCCTTCAAGGTGGTGCCCCAGCTTGGCCACAGTTAGATGACTGAAACGAGTAATGGAGTAAATAATACCATCTTGCTTAATACAAATATAAACAGTGGTTATGGGACCCGTTTCTAACCATTTTGTACATGTTCCATATTGAGGCTACATAAATGTATATGTACATACACATCTACACGGACACACATTCACACAGATATACATATATATATACATACACATTCAACTGTGAACACAAACATACGCACACTCACACACACACACACCGTCCCCCTTTATTATCTCCTTTGTAGGACAGCATTCCCAACGGGCTTGTAACCCTTCGCCCGTTTTTTTTCTTTCTTTACTTTTCAAGCACTCTTCCACTGTCTGACTCTGGATGAAGGACTAACGTCCGAAAAGTTTTGAGTCCTAACCTACAACATTTGCTAAAACTACACAGACAGACAGACAGACAGACAGACAGACAGACAGATAGATAGATAGATAAATAGATAGATAGATAGATAGATAGATAGATAGATAGATAGATAGATAGATAGATAGATAGATAGATAGATAGATAGATAGATAGATAGATAGAACGGGCTTCTTGCAACTTCC
>NC_043006.1:36841500-37026500 GCF_006345805.1 Octopus sinensis | reverse complement strand
TTAATTGCAGAGTATAATAGCAACCAGACAAAGAATGAGGAATTGTGTTTTCACGTAACTTTCTTCATTGTCAGGGAATAAAGTTACTTGTTTCAGTCATTAGACTGCGGCCATGCTGGGGCACCGTTTTGAAGAATTTTTAGTCGAATGAATCGACCTCAGTATTGTTTTTTTTTATGCCCAGTACTTATTTTATCGTTTTCTTTTGTCGAACTGCTAAGTTACAGCAACGTAAACACATCAACACCGATTGTCAAGCGATGGCGAGGAACAAACACAGACACAAAGAAACACACACACACACATGTATGTATGTATGTATGTATGTATGTATGTATGTATGTATGTATATAGATGTATGGATCAAAACAGTTTGATTGAAACTCTTTGGTACTCTGAGTTTTAAGAGTGTCGCAAATCTTCGACCTTTCATGTAACTCTCAATAAATGTGTTGAGTGCCCTTCTTTCGTTTGTTTACTTACGTATATATATATATATATATATATATATAAAGATTGCTCTTGATATTAATTTTGATGCGCACTCTTAACTTTTCTGTCCCATCCCTTTCTCAGCCTTCATTCTTTGATTTCCTTTTCTTCTACTTAACTGTCTCTCCCTCTCTCTCATTCTTCACTCTCTCTCTCTCTCCCTCTCTCTCTCCCTCTCTCTCATTCTTCATGGTTTCCTCACAACCATTCCCCTTTCTTCTCTCCCTTTCTCTTACTCCTCCTCCCCTCCCGTCGTTGACCCCGCGACGAGCTCTGCTACTGTCTTTTCTGGGCCTGACTTTCTTGAGGTGTGGATGGCAATTTCTTGCTCCATCGCCGTTCACAGAAATAACGTTCGTAAACTTTTTTCGTTCGGCTAACAGCCCTTCTTGTCTTGTTATTTTCCTTGTCCTGTCTTTTACTGCTTATAATTTTGTACTGTCGTTACTGTCCTGGTTTTGTACCATTTTTACCCCTCTGCAAAAGATCTCAAATTTTATTTGATTTGCTTTTCGCAGGAAGGAAAGTTTCTTTCGAAGATACGTCTCGCCTTCACCTTCGAAACGTAGAGTAGATGAAACCATGGCGACTGAAGAAGGGTTTTTTTCCTTGTGTTATTTGTCCTGTACTCTATTTTTTTTTTTTTTTAAAAATGTCCAGTTCCTTGGGTTTGTGTCTATGTTTTCGTTTCTCATTGCGTTCGACGTTTTTTTGGTGTCCTGTACTCATATATGCGTGTATATATACATGTAGAGGTAGATACGTACATATATGTACATATATATGCATATGTTTTATTTATTAATATATTACATATATATATATATTGGCCTGCTCGCTTAGCCAGCGGGGTGGCGTCATTCGAAGGCTAAAACAATGCGAACGCATTGTGACCAGCGATGTGTAACAACATCTGATGGTCTGGTCGGTCACGTGATCACGTGATATATATATATATATGTGTGTGTGTGTGTTGTGTGTGTGTGTGTGTGTGTGTGTGTGTGTGTGTGTGGAGACGCAATGGCCTAGTGGTTAGGGCAGCAGACTCGCGGTCGCAGGATCGCGGTTTCGATTCCCGGACCGGGCGTTGTGAGTGTTTATTGAGCAAAAACACCTAAAAAGCTCCACGAGGCTCCGGCAGGGGGTGGTGTTCCCTGCTGTACTCTTTCACCACTCTTTCTCCCACTCTTTCTTCTGTTGGCCTGCTCGCTTGGCCAGCGGGGTGGCGTCATTCGAAGGCTAAACATGCGAACGCATTGTGGACCAGCGATGTGTAACACATCTGATAGCCTGGTCGGTCACGTGATCACGTGATATATATATTATACTATATATATATATTAATATATATATATCTATATTATACGACGGGGGCTTCTTTCAGTTTCTGTCTTCCATATCCACTGAAAGATTTTGGGTCGCCCCGAGGCGACTTGTCAAAGGGTCTTCAACTCCTGTGATCCGTTTGCCCTTCTTCATTTTCATCCCTCTTCTTCCTAACTTACTCACTTGCTTTTTAGTATAACACCTACGCAAATTCTATAACAAACTTTGAATAGAAATATTTTCATGAAATTGAACAGCAGGAACTGCTAGCCACCACTGACCAACGACAATCAAGGCAATCCCAAATTCTTCCTCCCCTTCTTCCCCTCCTTCTTCTTCCCTGCCAAGAATTCACATGGACCTTGACCCCACAAGAGTAAACAAGAGACAGAGAAAGGCAGAAACAAGGAAAATGCCACTTATATTTGAAAACTATACAAATATTCTTTTAAAAAAACTTTTCTTTTAATTTTTCTAAATTTAATTATTTAATAGTTACAGTTGAAAAGGTCTCAAATGACCGAAACCAATACTGAAATGTCTTTTATAAAATTATTTTAGCATTTTCTATCTTGACTTGTTTTTTCATATATATCAACTCGTGTGTCCCTTTTCATCCTTATACATATATATGTATATGGCGGCGAGCTGGCAGAAACGTTAGCGCGCCGGGCGAAATGCTTAGCGGTATTTCGTCTGTCGTTACGTTCTGAGTTTAAATTCCGCCGAGGTCGACTTTGCCTTTCATCCTCTCGGGGTCGATAAATAAAGTACCAGTTTCGCACTGGGTCGATGTAATCGAATTATCCCTTTGTCTGTCCTTGTTTGTTCCCTCTATGTTTAGCCCCTTGTGGGTAGTAAAGAAATACACACTATATATATATATATATATATGTATTATATATATATATATACAAGATAAGAAATGGAGAAATACATCTAAATCAAATATCAATTACCGAGGGTTGCATTTACAACCCCTATTCAATTTGTATAATATATAATTATATATATATATATATATAATATCTATATATATATATATATATATATATATATATATATATATATATATATATATATATATATATATATATATTATATAATATCAGGTATAGCTGTGTAGTTAAGAAGGTAGCTTTTGCAACATCGTGGTTGCAAGTTCAGTCGCACTATACAACACATTGGGTTAGTGTCTTCTACTATAGCTCCGAGCCGACCAGTGCCATGTGAGTGAATGTGGTTGACGGAGACGGCGATAGTAAAGAATACGCACACCCAGTGTTTAGGATTAGGGTTAGGGTTACGCCGAAGACAAGTGGTGTGCGTATTCTTTGCCTCCGCCGACGGAATCTATGTGGAAACCCGTTATGTGCGTATAATTGTATATGAAATATAGTTTTACTCTCATGACAATGAACTTGGATAAAAATCAAGAAAAAATGTGAGCTTTCAGATAAAAGGCCGAAAACTGGTTATATTTTGAAATTTTAGAATAACACCATGTTTATGTATGTAAAAAAGGGAAAATATCAATGGGAAAAAGAAAATAGAAATACCAAGCAACAAACACACCTCTTCGTTTTGCCATTAAGGCGACCCTTCAATATTTAGTATGAGGAGATGATGTCATTCACCCTCTTTTCCAGGCCAGCCTCTTTATTTATGTCATGAGGGAAGGTTGTGTGGCTGAATGATGATGTTTACCAATACCGAAGGAGTGCTATCATCAGCTGCTCTCTGAAAAATTGATCCTTCATGTTGCAGGCATTATCCCTAATACTTTAAACTTAAAATTTTACCTCCAATTTCGAGTAATGTAACCTCTGCTTAACGTCACTCCTTCCCCGGATTCCTGATATATATATATATATAGCAAATGAAAGACGGAAGATGGAATATATATATATATATATAAAGAGAGAGGGGGGGATATCAGAATTTTCCGCACTTTTACCGAAACCTTCACCGCTCGCGTGCTAAAAGGTAGTATTCTTGAGGTTTCATAACCGAAGTTTGACACCTTAATCTCCCTTTCTTGTGTTATAGAGTAAACATGGCAGCTCTACTAGCAGTGTACACCGAGGAAGAACGAAGATCAGTGATCCCATTTCTCTGGACTGAAGGTGTGTCAGGGCTGAAATTCCTCGCAGGATTTCATTATAATACGGGGGCAGCATTCTACCGCATAGAAGTGTGTATGGGTAGATCGATGAGTTTTAAAATGGCCGGACAAGTGTGAAACACGAAGAGGGAGCAAGACGTCCATCAACCTCTACCACTGGCGTGAAGATTCAACAAGTTTGAGAGATGGTTCTGGCGAACAGATGAGTGACCATCGATGTGGTGGCATAATCTCTACAGAATTAGTCATGGTTCTGCATAGGAATTCATCCACGACAGGCGTCGCTTCTGTAAAGTCTGCGCGTGATGAGTGCCAAGGGAACTAATCGGAGCACATAAGTGCAATCGCGTAAAGATCATGTCGTCGTTTACTCAACAGCTATAACGATGAAAGCGAAGCTATTTGGGGAAGAATAGTTCCAGGAGATGAAAGTTGGGTCCATTATTGTGAATCAGAACCCAAAAGGCAGAGTATAGAGTGGAAAGTACCGGAATCGCCGGTGAATAAGAAATTCAAGACTCAACCTTCCGCAGAAAAAGTGATATGGGACGCAAAATGTTTCTATACTAGAACATTACATGGAAAAGGGGTCTACAGTCACCGGTGAAGGCTACAGTGAAACGCTGGTCTACAAACTGAAAACCAACAATTCACACCAAACGCCGAGGTCAAAGCAAGTGTTGTTGTTGCATGTCAATGCACGCCCACATACGGCTGCCCACACCGTTGAAACCTCTGAAAAATTGGGTTTCGAACTGCTGGAACACTTTGCATATAATCCAGATCTCATCCCTTCCGTAGGAAACAGAGCATAAATGGCTGCGAGCCGAAAACCTCCTTCTCCGATGCAATAAGCAAATTTGTAGTCCACTGGTAGAAGTACATCGATAAGCACAGAGACTATGTCGAAATATGATGTAATTGTTCAAGTCTTGCTTCTATTTTAATAACAGAAACAAGAGGGCGTATAATGTTTGACTTACCACTTAACCTTCTATATGTGTGTATGTCTTTGTGCTTGTACCCCCCCACAAAAAAAATACCGCGTAACAACAGGTGTTGGCTTGTGTACATCTCCGCAACTTAGCGGTTCGGCAAAAGAGACCAATAGAAAAGTACCAGACTTGAGAAAAAATATAAGTACTGAGATCGATTTTTTAGACTAAGCCCTTCAAGGCGATGCCCCAGAATAGCCGCTGTTTAATACCTGAAACAACTAAAAGCTAACAGATACTCGCTATATACAAATGAGGCAGTAGTAAATTAAAATGCCCACCTATGTATCATATTTAATGTATACACACTGTTGAAAGGCCAGTTACTGCGATATTCGCCCGGAGTTAACATCTCTTATGGACGTGCTATGTTAAAAACACAATAAAGATTGGAGAGAAACGAAAATTCGCGCTGGAAGATACTAGCGCGAACGCCTGATGTAGTTCGACCTTTTGAATGATGGCTACTTGCAACCATTCACATGCATGTCGCCTTCAATGTAGGGAAAATGAATAAACCATTCACTGATAAAGTGAAGCGCTGCCCAGCTGAATAAAAATTCCGTTTGCGTAGCTGAATCAGTATTGAATTAAAACAACTGTCTGTGTATTAGACATAATGTGTATACCACGGACGTGTCGCCAAGGTAGGCAAGGTAGACAGTGCCTACCTTGAATAAAATAGATCGATAGCAACATTTTCCTCTCATGGCAAAATATGCACATAATTCAATAAAATTATGAAGGTTACTCTGATTACTATGCATAAAATACAAAATATTAAATTTTTTTTGTAGATTAGGTAGGCATAATTCGCCCCTTCCTTTCAATTTCAGTACTTAAGCTACGCATAAGTAATACGTACATTCCTATAACAACGTTTTCTTTACGGGCTATAAAGGCAGAAGTAAATCTGCCTTCAACTCAGTTACCAACTGCCTACCCTGAGCTATTACTGATGGCATGTGCCTGGTGTATACACTTCCGAATAGCGGACTTTTATTCAGCCGGACGGCTATTTTCATTGCTTCTTATACAGTAGGCTACGAATTCTTGTTCAAGCATATGGCTGGCTACGAGTACACGTCTTTGAGAAAGTCACGAGTCGTTATGGCACTGTCTATTTGGCATCGATGGTACGTGGCTTAGTGGTTAGGGTATTCGGCTCACGATCATAAGGTCGTGAGTTCGATTTCCTGCGGTGCGTTGTGATCTTGAACAAAACATTATTTCACATTGCTCCAGTCCACTCAGCTGGCAAAAATGAGTAGTCCGTGTAATGCAAAGTGCCGTCCTTGTCACATTCTGTGACACACTGAATCTCACTTAATTTATGTTAAGAATACGTGTACCTACGGAGTATTCCGCCACTTACGCATTAATTTCACGAGCAGGCTGTTCTGCTGATCGAATCAATTGGAACCCTCATCGTCATAACCGACTGAGTGCCAATTATTTGACATCAATGATTCGACGCTGACTTATTTGACATCAGATGTCTTAATATCCCCCTTCTCTCTCTCTTTTTCTCCCTGTGTAATGCCTTTCTACTTGTCTATTATACCGTCACCAAAACAGGCTGAATGTCCAGTCAGCCGTACCAAGTTGTCACCGTCTAAACAGCCACGCCCAATCGTCTCATTCCGCATTGAAAATGTCCAAAATGGCCGAAATCCATTTCGCTTTCTCGCCGGCTGCTGCCAATGTAATTTCTCGTCTCCTTCCGATATTTATTGCTTTTAACACAGCACGTCCATGAGAGATGTTATCTCACGACAAATACTGCTGTAACCAGCCTTTCAACAGTGCGTGTGTATAGGGAGGGAGAGAGAGAGAGAGAGAGAGAGAGCATATGTGTATGTGTGTGTAAGTTCCCCCTCCCTCTCCTTGTCACACTCGTCTTCTCTCGTTTCCTCTTTCTTGCTTTTTATCCTCCTCTCCTGTATTTTCTTCATTTCTTTTATCTTATCTTCCTCACTTATTTTTGTTTTCCGTATTTTCTTTTCTCTGTCTACTGTTGCATATCTTTCCCTCTCTCTCTATTTTATTTCTATTCTTTTTAATTTTTTATCTCTCTGCATCCTCACTCACTCGCTCGCTCACTCACACTCTTTCCCCATATCTCCTCCTACCGCTACTCCTACTGTGACTGCTGCCACTGCCACTACAACCTTAGTTATTAGGCGACAGATACTAATTTACCTCTTTTTTCGTCTCTATCTTTCTATCTCTCTTATCTTTCACTTTTCCCTCCCCTCTGTCTTTTCCTCTCTTTGTTAGCACACCTCCTCCCCTTCATACTAGCACTCAGCCCGGCTGACGAGACATGAACAGAAGCAGATGAATTTTGAAGGCCAGGACACTACGGCACGTTATAAAGCTGATAAGCTTTATAACAGTTGTCTTTGGCCGCAACCACAACACTATATATATATATTTTTATAAATCGGGAGAGACTGATACGGAGAGAAGACCAGGAATTACACACGGATCTTGTAAATAACATTTATATGTCTATAAGTAGTTAGTTACACACACACATATATATATATGTATATACATCTGTCCATCTAACCAATTTTTTTTTCCTTCTGCACACACTCATATCTTATCTACAACATACCTGAAACGATATCTTTTAAACTTGCCATTGTCACCAGTTGATGTTTTGAAGAACGTATTTGATATATTAGAAGCACATTTCCATTCACACACATACACACACACCCTCCGCATATATATATATATATATATATATATATATATTATATATATATATTATATATATACATACATACACTCGTACGCACACTCACATTATATATATATAGATATAGATATATACACACACACACAGACACAAACTCAGATATTTATTTAAAGCAACATTGGAGCTATTTATCGTTACTATATTTTCTATCATGGATTGATTCTCATTACTGACTGCTTGTGTTTTCTTCTTTCTATCTCTCATGTACAGACAGATCGACATTCACCGGGAAGAATATATATATATAATAGAAAATTATATCTCAACTGAAACCTTAAGCAGGGTTTCCTAATTTAAGAAAACAGACAGCTTTTATTACGTAAGAGGTTATCTACCTCCTGGTGGTATATATTCAACCGTTACTCAATCACAAGACTTGAAAAACCCCGAAAAAGAAAGGGAGAGATACGACTGAAAAGGAATATGGAATATTGAGGTTAAACGGGGCCAGTTAAATCTGCTTTAGCTAGCCCCTTTTTTAACCCCCACGTGTGGTGGTGAGTGGTGAAGTCTGTCCGCAAAACTTTTGGATTTTATATATATATTATATATATATATTGAAACACATTTACCATACTGGATATTCAATTCTTGTACCAACGGTTTTTGGGTGAGGAATTCGATTTGTTTTTCTTATTGTAATCCTGCATGCGTGCGATTTTGTGTGTGTATGTGTATTGCTAATTGCTGTTTAATTTTAAGTAAAGAAATAATTATCATTACTGGATTAGCAGACTCGGTAACGGAACGGACAAACTAATGATTAACGTCCCCTCAGGTTGTGAGTTCAAATCCCGCCGGGATCGAGTCGGTCTTTCATTCCTTCAGTTGGAGAGGATGAGGTTCGATGATATAATTAATCCACTGTAATCCTTCCCCAATGTCTGGCCTTGGTGTCTAGGATTAAAAATAATAATGATGATGAAGATGAATTATAATTGTGCATGTGTGGGTTATTTTTTTCTCCTGTTGTCGCCACCTTTGTTGTTATTTCAAGCATTTTTCTTTAAATAGATTCCTTTACATAGATCTGTATTTCTGTTTGAAGAAGAAAAAATTGGAATAGAAATCCGTTCTCCTTCACAACTTTCGCTTTTTGCTCTCTTAAAAAAAATATTCTTCATGTATAAATAGATGGTTTTCTTTTCTCTACAGGAATACAAAATAAAGAATTGAATAATTAAACGAAGGGGTTAATGCCGGTTGGGGTTGATGTTTAGCAACCCCAGTCGTCTCATTCAGTTATCGAGCAAGACAGATCTATAGAGTCGTTCCATCCACGACCATATCTTTTATTTCTAAGATTCTGTATCTAAGACTACATTATATTTTTCAGTTTTTGTTTTTTAAGATGATAAAGTATAGGATCTGAAAGTTAGTTGTTTTTTCTAGCAGATCGGACCACATAGAGATTCCTTTAATGGCTCGTCTAACAGATGTTTATTCAGCCTCAAGTCAAGTCTAATTGAGCAGGTCTATGATCGAAAGCAGACCAACAGTGACCACCCCATTTGTAGGGATACTGAGGACGTTGTTTACTAGTGTTGGTCAGTACAAGCTACAGCAACCCAATCTGAAGCGATGAAACAGTAAAGATATTTGGTGAACCACTTAGCTAATTTTATTGTAAAAAGAAACCGGTTAAGATAAATAGCCTGCCAATAAGGTAATTTCTACATGGTTGACCGATCTTCTAGAAATAGCAGCCAAATCTTCATATCACAACCTATCACCTTAAAAAAGGTAACGGACACATTCGATAAACTGATCTTTGTATTAGATGACCGATGTTGCCTGTAGAAAAAGGAGAGATGGCCATTGTTGGAATGTTTTTAATCATGTTTTCTTTTTACTCGACCAGGGCTAAGCATGGAGTGAACAAATGTGTTCGATATCGGAATTTAAAAACTAGATCGAATTTTGTTGTCTTATTTTCAAGTTCAGATTTCGCTGGAATTCGCTACACCTTCAGTTCTTTTAGGACGAACAAAATAAGTACCTGGTAATATATACTGTGGACGATTCAGTTTATCATATCGTCCCAAAATCCTTACTAACAAATTTCTGGCTTTCTGCCAATCTCAGGAAATCATTCGCTAACGTATCACTTATATGTAAACCATATCGGCTGGTCGAGTCTGCGACCAAACATGGTTTCGATTCCTGGCTGCGAAACCATTTCACATAAAATAATGCTTTTTGGAAAGGCATCAAAACCGCTTCGTTTTATATTTTTAGCCTCTATTCTAATTCTATGTTTGCATAGTAAACAAACAAAAATATATCATTATTGTATATTAATCAATTAATTGGCAAGTGCCTGTAGATCAAGAGGTAAAGCTCCTAATGGAAACAGATGGTGGGGGAAGGGATTTCGCGGTTTATATTCATAATTTTAGCTATTTTACTTCACTTAATGTCACTTAGAATACCCCGGGAATTACATGAATACCATAATATCTCATATATATGTATTCCTTTGGAATATCTCAGCTCTCTTTCTTAGGAGAAAGACAATACCAAATGACAAAAGAAATTTACATCGATAAGTAATTTGCTTTCACAAAAGGCATTGAAAATGTAAAGATACTTATATTATTATTATCAAAAACCAGAAACAACCATTATTATTTGTATAGGTATAATAATGTGTATTTTAAAGAATTTATTTGGTAGATATCATAAATTTAGTCATATTTGTGTCTGTGCTTATAGTATAGCTACGGTATATCTATCTATCTATCTATATATATATTATATATATATATATAATATATATAATGTGTGTGTGTATGTGTGCAAATTATATACAGATATGTTTTTTAGATTTATAGACGTTTCCATACTGTTGAATATGTATGTGCGCGTTGTGTGTGTGTATGTATATATATATATATATATATATATATATATATATATATCTATATATATATATATATATGTATATATATATATATATATATGTGTGTGTGTGTGTGTGCAAATTATATACAGATATGTTTTTTAGATTTATAGACGTTTCCATACTGTTGAATATGTATGTGCGCGTTTGTGTGTGTATGTATATATATATATATATATATATATATATATATATATATATATATATATGGTGTATGCATGTGTATATTATATATAATCTATATTTAACACAGCGGTCAAATACAATTTTTTCATGTAACATACACGCAAGCATGGCGTGTATACCGTTTATGTATGTGTGTGTGTATGTATGTATGTGTATATATATGTATGTGTATATATATATATATATATATATATATATGTATGTATATAATGTGTGTGTAATGAATGATTAAATACTACTGTTTCCTGTTTAACACTTTGGCTGTTGATTTTTATCGATGATGATGATTATGATGGATATTTATGTCACTCGAGTCAACGAGGAAAAGCATGAACATGAAATGCGGTCTCAATGAACTCCTACTAGCCTTTCTGATACTGAGGCCGATCTTATGCCTACGTTAAGAAAATCGTTATTGAATCGGTTTCTATGATAATTCCATTCCCATCTTGGATACCTTACACGGCATTGTTGAATATGTTTTAAATAAATGTATGATAGAGACTGTTGTTTAGCCCCAGGTCTGCCCGGATCGAGCAGAGATCTATCTATGATCGAAGGCATTCTTGTCATGAACATCATGTTTTAGCATTTTCCCTATGTTTTAGGATCATTTTTGTAACATTTCCTTGTCCACGATAGTAGAATATGGTTTAAAGGGTATTTAGCTGCTATTACTAGCGCTTCGAGCGACTATGAAGTGGCTCACACTCATTAGCTTGTATAGAGGTATCCATGTGTGGTTGTCTTGTTGAAGAAATCCATGATTCTTACAGCTAAAGAAATTACACACACACACACACACACATATATATATATATACATACATACACAGCTTGACTTGCAAACAGCGTATGCAAATTGTTATTCAAATGCATCAGGTAGTTACACATAATTATCAATGACAAAAATGTACGTATATGTGTATATACACACACACACACACATATTTATATGCATACATACACACACATACATACACATTTTTGTCATATAAAGCTTGCAACAGCATTAATGAACTAGTTGTCGATCGATGGGTCTTGATGAAAAAAATACAAAAATTCGCCTCCAAGGATTATAGCATACACACACAGACACACACATACATATAACATACTTCGGTATCAGATATCTATACTCTGCATAAATAAATGAATAAACACTTGCTGTATGTAACAACGGCAAAATTCTGTTGCTATACTGACCAGAGTCGTTAATAACACAGCCAAAGTCCAGCTCATTTTTTTCCTAAGCTTGATAACCTTTTAAAAATAAATTTCTATTTTATTTAATAGTAAAGGTATATATAATCAATCAGTTAATAATAATGATATTTGCGATAAGCTGTGCTGTGTTTTGATGGCTATTTTCATTTATAGGAATGTTACCGACGAAAGAAAATACAGTATCTTGACAATAGCTGTCTATACTATAATGGTATGTTGAATCTGAGTGATAGTAGCACACCACAAGTTTCTTTCTGTTCTACCACACAACGTGTGTAATAATGTATGTATGTTGTTTGGTGAATGTTACGAGCAAGTAAAACAGGCAAATATTGAAACATTGATATTACACACTGTGTATACACATGTGGGTGTGTGGATATAAATATATATATACACCCACGTATATATATATATATATATATATATATACACCCACATATATATAGACATGCATTCACACCCACGTATACACACACACGTATGTTTAACGAAAAGAGATGGCGATACACGGACATTTCATATGTATGTATGAATATATCTGAATGTCCCTCATTTGTGTATTCTCAGACTATATATATATATATACACATATATATATGTAAATGATGCCTTAACACACACAGCTCATGAAAGACCTCAGCGAGGTATCTCTTTATCATTTCTTTATTAGAAAGGGATAGTGATATACGAGCTTCAATGTTTAATTGCAATTTTTATTTTTTCGTGTTTAATAGCGAAATGGGTAAAAGCGGGAATAGAAACCGGCTCGCGCGTTAATGAGTTCAGGTTGCTGAAGAAAATTGACTTGTTGCCACTGCTACTAGCAACCAAACATGGACACAGATTATAAAACAACTCCAACAGTATGTTCTCTTTGTAAACTCATCATTATACACGTACCATTCCATGCTAGCTTGAGAATTGCATATTTATAACACTCAATTAGGAGTGTACGTACGCACTAATTGATAAATATTCCTGTCTATGAAATATATATATATATATATATATATTATATACACGAACAGACAACAGGTGGATACTCAAGTTATATGCATTCATTCATTCATTTACAAATAGCATGAGTGAATACTCATACACGCAACATTAAAAAAAAAATTAGCTGTGCATGTGAAAATGTGCCATCGTTATTTGAGTGTGTGAGTGTATATATATATATATATATATATATATATATATATATATACACATACATCTATAACGCCCCCTCCATTTACTATTTGTAAAGGGAATGTGAGTATACACAAATTCTTGACGGTGCCTTTTGCATAAAGATTATGGTTAAATGCAGGTTACCACACGTAAGGCTTATAGGCCGAAAATAATTTTTAAACACGCGCGCATATTATATGCATAAAGAGGACGTCTACATGTATATACGTACACACATACCCCCACCCCCTTACATACACATTACAATAATGAAAGGGACGTATGATTATATATATGCACATACACACTACATGCTTGCATTGCATACATAATTCTTCTTTACACTTCTGTGTGCTTGCGTTTTGCATAGACTGGGGTGGTAGTTTCTCTCGGTTTAACGAAGTAGTTATTCTGAAATCTTACAAGGCCGTTAGGTCTAATCTTAAAGCAGAGACGTTCTGGTTCTTTCTTTCTTTCTTTCTTTCTTTCTGCCATTTAGTGAGTGGAGCGAAAGAGAATAATAATGAAGGGTGCAAGTACTCCCTCACACATTTCAAGGTCAAACATCCTCAGCAAAAGCTCCTACTCCTACTCCCCCGTCTCTTTCTGAGTACGCTGACTGTCTTTGCCCTACCTTGCCATACTTGGTGTTTTTAAGTTCATTATTGACAAAGGAATACTGAACATATAAATAAACAGCTTGTCAAATTTATTGTATTTGTGTGTGCACAACACACTCACACATACCAACATATATGTGTGACATGTGGTAGTTGATGAATGACTTGGTCGTTGTATATGTGAACGTTATCATTTGAATAGAAAATTAATCTCGTCCTTTCATTATTAAATTCAAATTTGGACCGAGTCAGGTGGTTGTTGTTTATCCCAAGGTCAGCCCCTTTTGAGCAGACATGTGATCAAAGGCATTCAACTAGTGGACATAAGTTTTTTTTTCTTTCTTTTCGTCTTTTTCTTTTCCTAACAATGTGTATCCAAGACTACATTATTCAATGTTCTGTGTTCGATAGTGTCTTTGTATTTTCACATTAGTAAATGTGTGTGTATGTATATATTAGTATGCGTATATATATATCTTTTATCTTTTGCTTGTTTCAGTCGCTGGACTGCGGCCATGCCGGAGCACCACTTTGAGGGATTTTAGTCAAACAAATCCACCACTTACGTTATTTTTTTCCCTTTTTTCGTCTGTTACTTATTGTATAGGTCTGTTTTGCTGAACCGCTATGTTAGGTTGACGTAAGCAAACCAACAACGGTTGTCAAGCGGGGGCGTGACAAAGACACACACACACACACATATACATGACGGGCTTTCACACAATTTCCGTCTACCATATTCACTCACGTGGAATTGGTTAATCCTGAGCTATAATTGAAGGCCCAAGGTGCCACGCAGGCCACTGAACCCGAAACCAAGTGGTTGCAAATCTCACTTCGTGTGTGCGTGTATGCCGTTGCTAATATGTTAAACTGTCGTATGCCCAAATTTGGTCAAATATGTTTTTTATGCTGTTGTTTTTTCAATATTTAATTTTGCTTGCAATAGCCGGGTTTTTCTGGTCAAACTATCTTATCTCCAGTTGCTTCAGATGCCAAGATACAAAAATGTTCTAAGTGTAGTACAACGGTTTAGCATTTTTCAAAAGTATAGTAAGTCCCACATACGACAGCTTTACAAAAATATTTCTGACTGAAAATATATATGCATGGAGTTACGATTTTATGCACCCAACAAAGTATTATTGTTAAGCTGAAACTGTTGCTAATATAAAAAGAAATGGAATGGTGAAACTATCTTTTCGTTTTCTGAAAAAGCAACGTTTTGGACTTATATATCTATGTGTGTGTATATATATATATATATATATATATATATATATATATAACGGGAAGCTTTATGAAAATAAACAAAAGACGAAGGCAGGTGGAAAACAAACGAACAATTGTATTAGTATGGCGCTCAGGAAATATAAATAAAACAAGTCTTTAACGTTTCGAGCCTACGCTCTTCAACAGAAAGATACACAGAGAGAGAAAAACACAGAAAGAAGGAGAGAAAAAATATATATATATTCTTTGTCATTTAACTGCGGCTATGCTGGAGTACCGCCTTTAGTCGAACAATTCAACCCCAGGACTTATTCTTTGTAAGCCTAGTACTTGTTCTAGCTGACTCTTTTGCCAAACAGCCAAGTTACGGGGACGTAAACACACCAACATCGGCTGTCAAGCGATAGTGGGAGGACAGACACACAATCATACATATATATATATATATATATATATATATATATATAATACAAAATAAGGAAATGGAGAAATACATCTTAATCAATAATCAACTACCAGATAATACCCAATCACATAATTTATTAAACCACTACATATGAACATTAAGGTCAAACATAATAATATAGAACAAAACAATGTACATCAATGCACTCACAACCCCTATCTCAATTTGTATATATATATATATATATATATATATAAATATAAACGAAGAACAAACAAATACAACACGAGGATATATATATATATATATATATATGATTGACTTCTTTCAGTTTTAGTCTACCAAATCCACTCACAAGGCTTTGGTCGGCCCAAGGCTATAGTAGAAGACACTTGACCAAGGTGCCATGCAGTGGGACGGAACCCAGAGCCATGTTGTTGGTAAGCCAGCTACTTACCATACAGCCACTCCTGCACCTATATAGAGACTGTAAAATGGTTTGGCATTATTAGAAACTATGTCAGAGTAGACACTGGAGCGAGATACACTCTTTGCATATGTATGTATGTACGTGTGTGTACTGGGTGCTTTTTTCATGCCACTAGCATTAGTGAGGTCACCGTGCATCTCAGAAGACTATGAACCTCAAGAGAAATGGCTTTGTGCTAGGAAATGAAGGGTTAGAGTATGAAAGAAGGGGGCCAATGCAGAACAAGTTTCTTGCTGTAGAGGAACTACTTGGCTACCCACATTTTGGAAGATAGGATGGGACTGATTGGGTTGGAGATGGGAAGAGATGAGAATAGTGGTGGTGAGGTGTCTAAGTGAACCCTCAGAATATGAAGTCAGTAAAGGTGAGTGGGAAACAAGAACTGGGAGCTGAATAATAATGTTGGTAGAGTAGACAGGAGAAGGGCAAGAGAGAGAAAGATGATGTTTGGTTGGGTAGACTGCCAGAGTGTGTGGAGAGAGGGAGAGGAGCAAATGTAGAACATGAGGAGGATGGGAGCTGTATGGTGGTGATGAATTTAGTAGCTCAGTGGAGGAGGTGATCAGCGTAAAATGGGGTTGAAGACAATATAAGGACAAAGGATGGATATTGAGAGAAATGGCTCCAGGCAGTAGGAGGGATTAATGATATCAAGGAAAAGTTGCAGTTAGAGAGATGGTCCTTCATGAAGTGTCTTGCAGAAGGAATTGAGAAAAGGACCCAGTAATGCATATATATATACATTTACAGAGCACTTTCAGGACTTAGTTTTGCCAACTTGAGCAGGTCTTCTCAAGAACTGCATATCACCAGTCATCCTACTCCTTTGTCATCTTCATTGTACTGAGATCAGCCTTCCCCACATCATCCCATGTCTTGCTGGGTCTTTCTCTTTTTCACAAATTCCATCCACATTTAGTGATCAACACTTATTTACACAGCTGTCCTCATCCATATGCATCACATGTTTATACCATCAGTGTTCTTTTTAGCTCCATGCATCTGATTCCTCTTATACCCAGTTTTTCTCTCTGGTCATTTGAATTATGTTGTCCATGCACACTTCATTTCTTTCCAATCTTCTCAAGTCTTCTGCATTTAAGGTCCATTTCTCATTATCATGCTGCATCACAGTTCCAACACAAGCATCATATACTCTGTCCTTCACTATGAGAGGAACCACTTTTGTTTCTGGTAGCAGCAGTAGTTCCGTGAACTTTCTCCAGCCTGTTCTTACCTAGACTGCTACACTTCCAGAGCAGTCACCTCTCCCATTAATTACATCTCCTAGGTAACAAAAGTTATCAACTAATAGTGATCCATATGAGCATTCAAGAGAATGCTCACATACATGTGTGTATGTGATATATATATATATATAGGAATAAAAGTTTATATATAAAGAACGTGAAATACACGAAGGGACGAACACGGAAAACAGACAAGTCATTCGAAGCCTTCAATCTTCAGTCAGAAACCGAATCATCATATATATATATTTATATATATATATCATCACTCACTTAACGTCCGCTTTCCATGCTAGCATGGGTTGGACGGTTCAACTGGGGTCTGGGGAGCCCGAAAGCTGCACCAGTCCAGTCAGATCTGGCAGTGTTTCTACAGCTGGATGCCCTTCCTAACGCCAACCACTCCGAGAGTGTAGTGGGTGATTTTATGTGCCACCGACACAGGTGCCAGACGAGGCTGGCAAACGGCCACGCTCGGATGGTGTTTTTTATGTGCCACCGACACAGGTGCCAGATGAGGCTGGCAAACGGCCACGATCGGATGGTGCTTGTTATGTGCCCACAGCACGGAGGCCAGTCGATGCGGTACTGGCTACGGCCACGTTCGGATGGTTTTCTTGTGTGCCACGTGCCACCGGCACTGGTACCACAAAGATACAAATTCCATTGATGTTCATCTATTTTGATTTGTTTTGATTTTCACTTGCCTCAACAGGTCTTCACAAGTGTCACAAGAAGGAAGGTATGCACAGGTGGACTGACTACGTCCCAGGTAGGGGCCATGGGTTATGGCCTGACTAGTCTTGCCGGGTCTTCGGATGGTGTTTTTATGTGCCACCGACACAGGTGCTAGATGAGGCTGGCGAACGGCCACGATCGGATGGTGTTTGTCATGTGCCCACCGCACTGACTACAGCACTGATGGATTTCTTGTGTGCCACAGGCACTGGTACCACAAGATACAAATTCCATTGATGTTCATCTATTTTGTCTATTTTGATTTGATTTGATTTGTCTTTCTTTTATTCTTTTACTTGTTTCAGTCATTTGACTGCAGCCATGCTGGAGCACTACCTTTAGTTGAGCAAATTGACCCCGGGACTTATTCTGTTTAAGCCTAGTACTTATTTTATTGGTCACTTCTGCCAAACTGCTAAGTTACAGGAACATATACACACCAGCATCGGTTGTCAAGCGATGGTGGGGGGACAAACACTTACACACACACACACACACACACACACATATAGGATATATACGACGGGCTTCTTTCAGTTTCTTTCTACCAAATCCATTCACAAGGCTTTGGTCAGCCTGAGGCTGTAGTAGAAGACACTCACCCAAGGTGCCACACAGTAGGACTGAACCTGGAACCATGTGGTTGGTTAGCAAGCTACTTATCACACAGCCACTCCTGCGCCTATAGTATAATACAATATAAAATTGTCATTTAATGTCCACTTCTCTATTCTTGGATCAGTTGGAATTTGTTGAAGCAGATTTTTTAGTCAAGTACCCTTCCTATCACCAACCCTCACTGGTTTCCAAGCAAGGTAATATTTCTTCATGGCTAGATATGTTTTTCACAGAAGATTGGAAACAACCTCACATGTATGACAATGATACTTGTTTACAACCATCATGTGATGGCAAGACAAGGGTATACATACATACACGCATATATACATATATATGATGGGCTTCTTTCAGTTTCTATCTGATGCTCTTGAAGCCCCAGATACTTTTGAGATGACTGAACATAGCTTGAGCGTTGGTGGTACCCTGGTATACCAGGTCCAAGTTACCTTTCATCCATCTTAATATTCCGAGTTCAAATTCCTCCAAAGCCAACCTTGCCTTTCATCCTTTTGGGGCTGATAAAATAAATACCAGTCACGCACTAGGCTCAATATAATCAAATAGCACCTTCCCTCAAAATTGCTGGCCTTGTTCCAAAACTTGAAGCCATTCATCATCATCATCATCATCATACGTCTGTTGTCCATGATGGTTTGACTGGGCTGGCATGCTAGAAGGCTGCGCCAAGCTCCAGTCTGATATGCCATGGTTTTCTTCAGCTGGATGCCCTTCCTAGTGCCAACCACTCCGAGAGTGTAATGGATGCTTTTACGTGCCACTAGCACAGGTGTCATTTGCATGGCACTGGGGTGCATTTACATGTCAATTTGTGTGACTGCAATTTTGTTCAGCTTGATGTGTCTTCTTCTCAAGTAGTGAGCTGGCAGAATCGTTAGCACACTGGGTGAAATGCTTTGAGGTATTTCATCTGTCTTTATGTTCTGAGTTCAAATTCTGCTGAGGTTGACTTTGCTTTTCATCCTTCCGGGATTGATAAATTAAGTACCAGTTACACACTGGGGTTGATGTAATCGACTTTCCCCCTCCTACACGTTTTAGGCCTTGTACCTAGAGTAACAAGGATTATTGTTATTATTATTATTATTATTATTATTAAGGCGGTGAGATGGCAGAATTATTAGCATGCCTGCTGAAATGCTTAAAGTTCAAATTCCACTGAGGTCAACTTTGCCTTTCATCTTTTCGGGGTCAATGAATTAAGTACTAGTTGAATACTGGAGTCAATATAATCGAATAATCCCCTCCCCACAAAAAATTCAGGCCTTGTGCCATTAGTAGAAACTATTATCATCATCATCATCATCATTATTATTACTCCTATGATCGTCATAAATATAGATTGAAGGTCAAGAGCAAAAGTCAACCTGAAGAAAGCATTAAATGTGGGTTGAGGGTTAATGTTTCCTTCTCTCACTCCAAGTCACAATTGGGAATTCCCAAAGGCCTCAGATAATGAAAAAGAATAAATCTATCCGTCATCCTACTTTCCTTTGTAAACCAGATGGTAGTAGGTGTTTGGTAACCTCTTTGTGATAGTATAGTGTTGGGAATTAGTGGTTAAGGACCTTTACAGAACTTTGTTTAATACTAGTGCCCTTTACAATACAACATACACACACGCATTCATATATGTATGGCTGTCATGCAAAAAAAAAGAATTATTATTTAGTTGATGGCTATGTTCTCTTGGGAATTTTGTATGTACACAACAGAAAAATAATACATGTATTTTGTTTGTGTGTGTGTGTGTGTGTGTATTGTATATGTTATGTAAAGCTATTGAAATAATTTTGTAAGTTATATTGAACATTTGTGTGGGGTGTGTGATTATTACATACATTCCCACATATACACACTCCTTTTTTTCTCCAGAATTTCAGTTGTCATTTTATGCTGTGTATGTATGTATGTATATGTGTGTGTGTGTGTGTGTGTGTGTATGTGTGTGTGTGTCTGTGTGTGTGTATGTCTGTATGTATGTATGTCTGTATGTATGTGTATATGTATGTATATATATTTATATATATATATGTGTATATATATATATATATACAGGGCTATTGAAACTACTTGGTTTAGATTGTGTATATGTGTGTGTATATATATCTACATACAGATATTGTTCTCATAATCTCGGTCTTTATGTAATATTTAAGAGATTGTGTGTCCATCAAACTTGACTTTGCACCCCACTTGACACTAAGGGTCATCTGCTTATATCTTAGCAGGCAGTCCACATTCTTCCAGCCTTCTGGGACTTAAAGCCATTAAGCATTTTGTGGTGTGTGTACATGGATGTATATACACACACATGCACAGGTCTATTGAAATTTCTTTGTATTAATAAATTAGTCATGACCCCAACCTTATTGAACATTTTCGATCCTAGATCTCCTCGGTCATGGCCTTACTTGAGAGCTGAGAACAGGAAGAGCATCCAGCTGTATAAAAACTGCCTTAATGATCCTCATCTAATCTGTGCTAGCATGGAAAAAGCAGTTGGTAACAATGATTTTATATATGTTTGTGTGTTTTATGTTAAGTGTTTTGTTTCAGGCTGAGAAACTGAGTGTAAAATAATCACTGTTCTGAATTTCTGGCCAAAAAAATCTTTTAGAGATTACTCAGCGTAATTTCTCATATCATTTGATTCTTAGAACATTCTACATTAGGAGAATTGAACTCAGGGGTCTTAATGCAGTTTTGCTCCTCTCCTTGAAAAATGCACCTTTTTGAACAAATTTTTTCAGATTCCTACGTTTTAGGTGTCAGAAATATTAAAGTGAAAAGAATTTGCGTTTTTCTTGTGTTTGCCTCAAATAATCGTAAATAATAATTTAATGTAAATTAAATATACACCATTTTATGAGAAACAAACATTAATGTTTAATAATTAATATTATAAAGTTTAATAAGGGGCTCAATTTTAAATTTAGAACTTTTTCATCCATTTATTTATTTATCTGTCTATCTATTTATCCCTCTCCATTTATTCATAAAATATCTTTGTCAACTAAATGTGGTGGTCCTATAGAAAGCGGTGTTACTGTTGTTTTTAGCCCCAGGAAGACATTCATATCTATCTCTTTAAACACATATCTATATGCTTATTGAATTTAAAATTTTGAAAACATGGTTTCTTGCATATTCGTCATTTAAAACACATGGAAAAAAAAATTTCGGAAAAGTTAAAAATTTGGTTGGGGGGGACTAGTGGTAGTGGGGCAGGGATCCGGAAACATTTTTTCAAAAAAATGCATTTTTCAAGGAGAAGTGCAAAACTGTGTTAGCCCTGAACTCAGCACAATGAGTTTGCCGAACATTCCCTAATTATCTAGTGCTCACACAGCTGGGAGTCATATCTCACTCAGAGTTGTTGTTGACCAAAGGAATCTACCAAGACTGTTGGTCACACTTGCTTGTAATACATTTGCAGAGTAGCAGGAACATTGGAAGATGCTGTTTTCAATGTTGATGCTTACCAAGGAAAAGTCAGAATGAAATGGTTGGGTGTGGCTATTTTGGTGCTGATGGTCTGGCATGGCTGACATTGAACCTGTTTTTGGCACTGGAAGCAAACACACACACACTTCTACAAAGAATAAGTTGATAGTGACATCAAAGTTTCAACTTACTTGCCATCATCAGTCTGATGCAAACCGAAACCTCAAAGCACCCCATTAAAATGTATTGATATTCTGTAATTTAATATTAAATTGTTTTTACAGATAGCTGAGTGGTAAGAAGCTTGCTTCCCAACCACATGATTCCGTGTTCAGTCCCACTGCATAGTACCCTGGGCAAGTGTCTTCTACAATAACTTTGGACCGACCAAAGCCTTGTGAGTGTTTTTGGTAGATGGAAACTGAAAGAAGCCTGTTGTGTGTGTATATCTTTGTGTCTTTGTTTGTTCCCACAGCTGGTGTTGGTGTGTTTATGTCCCCGTAACTTAGAAGTTCAGTAAAAGAGACCAATAGAATACGTACCAAGCTTTTAAAAAATAAGCACTGGAGTCAATTCATTCGATTGAAAATTCTTCTAGGTGGTGCCCCAGCATGGCTGCAGTCTAATGACAGAACCAAATAAAGATAAATGGTATAATAACATTAATACACACACAGCAGGCTTCTGCACACTTTTCATTAAGGATTATAGCAAATACATATTCAAGCTGCTGCATAGTGGGCTCAAACCTTCAACTCCCTGACTGCAAAGTGAACTGCTTAACCACATAGCCATGCTTGTGTCTGTATCATCATTATTTAATTCCTACTTCTCCATGCTTGCATTGGCCGGATAGATTTGTTGTGGCAGATTTTCTACGGCCAGATTCTCTACCTGTCACCAACCCTCACTTGTTTCCGAGCAGGGTAATATTTTCCCATGGCCAGACATATTTTTATGGAACACTGTAACTGAACAACACTGCTTGTATGATAGCGATGATCATTTACAACCATCATATAACTTCAACATAAGGGTACACAAATACACAACACATGTTTTACTTGTTTCTGTCATTAGCTGGTGGACAAGCTGGAGTACCACCTTAAAGAGTTTAATCAAACAATTCACTCTTGTTTGAAAGTTTGGTAATTATTATATTACTTTTGCAGAACCACTGAGTTGCAGGGATGTAAACAAGCCAACACCGGCTGTCATATGGTGGTAGTGGTAGTGGATGCAAACACAAGGAACATACACATGCATGCACATACACATGCATGCACATACACACCACACACACACATGTGCATGCGTGTATACGTACATACAATAGGCTTCCTTACAGTTTCTATCAAACAAATCCACTCACAAGGCTTTTGTCAGCCAGGAGCTATAATAGCAGACACTTGCTTGAGGCGCCATGCAGCAGAACTGAACCTGAAACCACATGATTGGGAAGCAAGCTTCTTACCATATGTTAAACATTTGTAAGTATACCCTAAAACAGAAAATGGAGATAACAGATCCTATGCCACGGAAACCAAACTACCTATCAGTTACTAGCTAACTCTCAAGATGGGATCTGTTTTCCTTTCCTCTGCCTCTAGCTGTACTTGTGTATGTCTTGCATATATAACTTATAGTTAAAAATAGTAACCATTTTTGTTGTAGCTAATATGCTTGTAGCCTGTTTTTTAATTATATTTTTAATCTTTTTATTTGTTTCAATCATTGACCTACAGCCATGCTGGAGCACCACAGTAAGAGGATCTTGCTGATTGTATGGATCAGTGGTTCTCAATCATTTCTTACCTATGAACCCCTTTGATCACCACTCTACTTGGATGGACATGCATAACCATTTAATGTTTTAAAAAATCCTAAAATATCTCTATAATCAAATATTATTTCGTTTTTGTATTTGGTTTGCAAGATTCTTTGTGTGAATTCATGTATTGAAGCATATTTTGATTGTGTCTGGGGAGAGTCATTCTTTTTTAGTGCCTTATTGAATTTTAAAAAAGATAAATAAGTAAATAAGTGGAAATTGAACCAGTGAGTGAAGGAAATTGGGTGAAGGGCCTGAAGCAAATTCAGGCTTTTAATAATGGCTTATGAAGGCATATGGCTTAGTTGTTAGGGTGCTGTGTTCACAATTGCTAGGTCATGGGTTCAATTCTTGGACTGGGCACTGTTTTGTTCTTGAGCAAAACACTTCATTTTACGTCTGGTTGATCACATGATCATGTGAATGATAGCTTATAATACATGAAGTTACAAAAAAACCTTGGACAGAAAAAAAAAAAAAAAATTGGAAAGCTGCAAGTAGAACTTGAACTGCAGATCTCCTTTAACTCAAGCTGGTAGTTAAAATGTTAAAAAAGAATAAAACCTGCCAAAATAGGTGGTTTCCAGTTGCTCTTATCAGATGAATTTAATTACTGCAAAGGAAAAAAAGAAGACACAATTCCGGAAACACCTGACCGCTTTGTAACCTAAGCCTACATCGACTTGGTCCAAATAGTTGTGAATCAGCTGCCTGTGACCCCAGTCATAAAAACAGAACACTTGAACCGCTTTACATCTGGCGACTCATGTTTCTTCTAATCCAGAAAATAGTTATTTAACCCTTGGTCAGTGCTGTTCTGTAAAGGCATTCTGACATATCTTTTGCTCATTTCAGTCATTAGATTGTGGCCTTGAAGAATGTTTTAGCCGAATGAATTGACCCCAGTATTTATTCTTTTTATAAGCCTGGTACCTATTCTATCAGTCTGCTTTGCTGAACTGCTAAGTCATGGGGACATAAACATACCAAATCCAGTTGTCAAGCGGTGGCAGGGGAGACACAAACACACACACACGCACCGGTATGCAATGGGCTTCTTTCACTTTCTGTCTGCCATATCCACTCACGAGGCTTTGGTCGGCCTAAGGCTATTGTTGAAGACGCTTGTCCAATGTGCCACACAATGGAATTGAGCCTTGAACCATGTGGTCGAGAAGCAAACTTCTTACCATACAACCATTCATGCAATAATCCACTGTTTTTTTTTTCACCTTTGTTATTGTTTTCCTATAAGCATGTTTTCTTTTTTTTTTTTTACTTCAACCATTGGATTGTGGCCATGCTGGGACACCATCTTGAAGGGTTTGTTTGAACAAAACAAATTATCTCCTGTACTTATTTTATCAGTCTCTTGCTGAATCTCTAAGCTACAGGGATGTAAATAAACCAATATTTGTTGTCAAGCAATGGTGGGCAGGGCTCAAACAAACACACACTCACACATATTCATATATATATATATAATGGGATTCCACATAGTTTTCATCTCCCAATTCACTGCTGAGGCTTTGTTCAGCCTGGAGATACTTGCCCAAGGTGTCATACTTTTCTTTTATTCTTTTACTTGTTTCAGTCATTTGGCTGTGGCCATGCTGGAGCACCATCTCAAAGGGTTTTTTAGTCCATGAAATTGACCCCAGGACTTATTCCTTGTAAGCTTAGTACTTATTCTATCTGTGTCTTTTACCAAACTGCTAAGTTACAGAGATGTAAACACACCAACGTTGGTTGTCAAGCAGTGGTACGGGAGGGGGAGTAACAAACACACACACACAACAGGTTTCTTGCAGTTTCCATCTACCAAATCCACTTGCAAGACTTTGGTCAGCTCAAGGCTATAGTAGAAGACCAAGTTGTCACGCAGTGGGACTGAACACACCACGTGGAAACTTGGGCAAGTGGCAAGGTTCTAACCACACAGCCACACCTGCACTTATGCTATATATTTCTTTTTTTTTAAGTAAGGTGTAATGACAGGAATGTTACTGGACTGCGTCGTGCATAAAGGGTTTTTGGTTATTGTGTATGTAGATGGCAGTGGCTTAGTTGGTTACGGTCGGTTACGTATGTTAAAAGAAAAATTGCCGGGAACCAACGATGCAAAGTACAAAGCCTGGTAATGGGCGGAACAGAGGAATTACTGAGTTGATCTGGTTAAATCAGGCCTGAGAATGTTGGGATTTATGGTACGGATTAAGACAGGAGAAATGCTATAGTGGCAACCAACCAAGAGATTATATACCAGAATACAGAAACAATAATTATAATGATATATAATGTATGTGGGTGGCATGCTTATGGGGTTTGTTTCTCAACCCAGTGGTACCAGGTTCAGTCCCACTGCATGGCAAATTAGGCAAATGACCTCTACTATAGCACTAGACCAATCAAAGCCTTGCGAGTGAATTTGGCAGGCAGAAAATTAAAGAAGCCTGTTGTATGTGTGTGTGTGTGTTTGTGTACCCATGATGGTTATATATGAGCATCACTATTATACAAACAAGGTTGTTCTTTTCCAATCTTTTGTAAAAAAAACATGTCTAGCTATGGGAAAATATTACCTTGTTTGAAAATGGGTTAGTGACAGGAAGGGCACCCAGCTGTGTAAAATCTGCCTCTGTAAATTCTATCTGACCCAAGCAAGCATAGAAAAGTGGTCATTAAATGATGATGATGATGGTAATATATTGCCATGAAGGCATATGGTTTGTTGTTAGGGCATTAGTCTCACAATCAAATTGTAAGGTCATGGATTCAGTTCCTAGATGAAGTGTCCTTGAGCAAGGCTCTTCATTTCATGCTCCTCCAGTCTACACCACTGAAAATAAAAACTAGCTGATTGCGAGTGCAGCTCTCTCTCTCTCTCTCTCTCTCTCTCTATCTATCTATCTATTTATTTCCCCCTCCCTCCATTTTTCTCTCCCTCTCTCCCTCCAGCCATCCTATCTGCATTGTTCCCTTGGGAAAGCTGAGAGAGAGTCCACCTGCTTGCAACTAGATAAGCACTCAAGATGACTAATAAAACCATGGTTCAACTTACCAAGTCACACACAAAAAGCTTTTCATATATTTAATGCAATGTATTAGTTCATTTGTTTTACATCCATTTTACCCTTGCTAGCATGAGTTAGATGAATATATCATTGAAACCTTGTTTCACAGCCAAATTCCCTTCCTGTCATTAATCCTTACCTGACCTGTTTTACACGTAAGTGATCTCTTATTTCACACATAAGAACAATGGTTCTCAATCAGGATTCATATAGCTGTTTGGGATCCATATAAGATTTTGCTGTTACAATTCATGCACAATAGATTGGCTATACATTATTTACATTTGACGGATATTTGTCCTCATTTTGTTTGTTGTTAACACAACGATTCAGCTGACATACCCTCAAGTCTTCATCAGGTGTCTTGAGGAAATTTCGAACCTGGGTTCTCGTTCCTAAGGTACATTTTATATGTTATTATTATTCAGGTCACTGCCTGGAATCTAACTCGGAATCTTGGGGTGAGTAGCCTGCACTCTTAACCACTACGCCATATGCCCGTGGGGCCATATGGTTATACTCCTACAATACACAAAATATTATAGTGACTGTGCAGTAAGAAGCTTGCTTCCCAACCACGTGGTTCCAGGTTCAGTCTCACTATGTAGCACCTTGGGCAAGTGTCTTCTACTATAGCCTTGGACGCACCAAAGCCTTGTGGGTGGATTTGGTAGATGGAAGCTGAAAGAAGCCCATCATATGTGTGTGTGTGTATTTGTGTGTCTGTGTTTGTCCCCCCATCATTGCTTGACAACTGATGTTGGTGTGTTTACATTCCCATAACTTAGCAGTTCTGCAAAAGTGAATGATAGAATAAGTACTAGGCTTACAAAGAATAAGTCCTGGGGTCGATTAGTTTGACTAAAGGCAGTGCTCCAGCATGGCCACAGTCAAATGACTGAAACAGGTGAAAGAGTAGCAATATAATTCCTAATATAGACGGAAACTGAAAGAAGCCCGTCGTATATATGTATATATATATGTGTGTGTGCGTGTATGTTTGTGTGTTTGTCCCCCTAGTATTGCTTGACAACTGATGCTGGTGTGTTTACGTCCCCGTTACTTAGCGGTTAGGCAAAAGAGACCGATAGAATACGTACTGGGCTTTCAAAAGAATAAGTCCCGGGGTCGAGTTGCTCGATTAAAGGTGGTGCTCCAGCATGGCCGCAGTCAAATGACTGAAACAATAAAAGAGTAAGAGTATATATATATATATATATATATTATATTACTATTAATAATATATATATAATAATATATATATATATATTACTATTAATATATATATATATATATATATATATATATTTACTTATATATATATATATATATATATATATACTATTAATATATATATATATATATATATATATATACTATTAATATATATATATATAGATATATATATACTATATATATATATATATATATATATATATATTATATATATATATATATATATATATATATATACTATTAATATATATATATATATATATATATATAATATATATATATATATATATATATACTATTAATATATATATATAGATATATATATACTATTAATATATATGATATATATAATATAACTATTAATATATATATATATATATATATATATATATACTATATTATATATAATATATATATATATAATATCTATATATATATATATATATATGTATATATACTATTAATATAAGATATATATATATATATATATATACTTTTAATATATATATATATATATATATATATATATATACTATTAATATATATTATATAATATATATATATATATATATATATATATATATAATATATATATATATATTATATATATTATATATATATACTATTAATATATATATTATATAGATATTATACTATTATATATATATATATATATTATACTATTAATATATATATAGATATATATATAACTTTAATATATATATATATATATATATATACTATTAATATATATATATATATATATGTATACTATTAATATATATTATATAATATATTATATATATATATGTATCTATTAATATTATTATATATATATATAGATATATATATATAATGTTACTATTATATATATATATATAATATATATAGATATATATGTATCTATATAATATATATATATATATATATATTATATGTTATACTATTAATTATATATATATATATTAATATATATATATATATATATATGTATCTATTAATATATATATATATATGTATACTATTAATTATATATATAATATGTATAATATATATATATATATATATATGTATACTATTAACTATATATATTATAATATATATATTATGTATAATATATTATATATATATATATGTATACTATTAATATATATATATATGTATACTATTATATATATAGATATATATATACTATTAATATATATATATATACTATTAATATATATATATATACTATGAATAATATATGTATACTATTAATATATATATTATATATATATATATATATATACTATTATAATATTATATGTATACTTTTAATATATATATATATATGTATACTATTAATATATATATATGTATACTATAATATTATATATATATATATTGTATACTATTATATATATATACTATTAATATATATATATACTATTAATATATATATATGTATACTATTATATATATATATCTATATATGTATACTATTAATATATATATATATAGATATATATGTATACTATTAATATATATATATATATATATGTATACTATTAATATATATTATATATGTATACTATTAATATATATATATATATATATGTATACTATTAATATTATATATATATGATGTATACTATTAATATTATATATATATATGTATACTATTAATATATATATATAGTGGAGTGGTTGGCGTTAGGAAGGGCATCCAGCTGTAGAAACACTGCCAGATCTGACTGGCCTGGTGCAGCCTTCGGGCTCCCCAGACCCCAGTTGAACCGTCCAACCCATGCTAGCATGGAAAACGGACGCTAAATGATGATGATGATGATGATGATATATGTATACTATTAATATATATATATATATCGACTGGCCTCCGTGCTGAGGGCACGTAACAAACACCATCAAAGCGTGGCCGTTCGCCAGCCTCGTCTGGCACCTGTGTCGGTGGCACATAAAATCACCCACTACACTCTCGGAGTGGTTGGCGTTAGGAAGGGCATCCAGCTGTAGAAACACTGCCAGATCTGACTGGCCTGGTGCAGCCTTCGGGCTTGCCAGACCCCAGTTGAACCGTCCAACCCATGCTAGCATGGAAAGCGGACGTTAAACGATGATGATGATGATATATATATATATACTATTAATAAATATATATATATATAGATATATGTGTATCTCTCTCTCTATTATATATATATATGTGTAAATTAGAAAAAAAACACCTTTTATCAATTCAAAATGAACAATTAAATTACACCATCTAGAAAATTACATATAATAGAAATATTAAAAATAAAATAACAATAATATACCGATGATTAAGTAAATTGCAAAATAATAATAAAAACGTATATATTTGGTTTTTATTATTACTTTGCAATTTACTTAATCATCAGTATATTATTATTTTATTCTTAATATTTCTATTATATGTAATTTTCTAGTTGGTGTAATTTAATTGTTCTTTTTGAATTGATAAAAGGTGGGTTTTTTCTAATTTTTATATATATATTATATTTTGTGAAATTTGATTTAGTATTTCTAAATTGAATTTTTCCCTGTAAGTTAGGAATATATTCCCTCAAGTTATTATTATTATTATTATTATTATATATATATATATATATATATATATATATATATATATATATATTATATATATATATATACACATAGATAGATAGGGGGAGAATTCACACAAAAACAAAAGACGAAGGGAGATGGTGTAGACAACAAAAAGATGTATTAGTTTAATGCTCAGGAAGTGAAGATATAGATTTATATATATATATAATAAAGATTGTTATTTGTATTTGTGTAACATTCTCTGTTTTTCTCCATCCTTGTTTTCATATACATTCATTGCTTTCTTCCAGGGAATCTAATGCTCTTAGCTTAGTTTTTCCTTGAGACTGGCTAGATTGAAGCAATCTCGAGTATAACCAGCTAAAGTTGCAAAGATAATCTGGAACTCAACTGAGGAAAGAGAACTCTGAATGACCCATCCTTGTTTTCTTTGTATCGTCTATCTGAATGTTTTGTTGTCCCTTTTTGTATCACCTAACTGTTTGGATGTTTTGCGTTCTTGTCCCATTTTGTATATATATATATATATATATATATATATATATTAGAATTCTTGTTCACCAGAATTTTTGTTCCTATCTTACCTGTATTTTGTGATTCTTCTGTGACTTAGAAGTATTTTGACTTCTATATTTAGTGAAGCAGGTGCTTCCGTAGACCCTTAGTATATATGTATATATATATATATATATATATATATATATATATATTATATATATATATTATATATAATTTATCAAACAGCTTCCGCCCTGACATCCGAAACTTGGAGTTTTATTATGGCAACCAAATAATTGTCACACATTAGATATATATATATATATATTTATATATAAATGTAATGTTCATGAGTGTATGCTTTATGCATAAGTGTGGAACGAAATTTGCTTAGCAGAGTGCAAACCCAGTTTTTGGGGAGTATATTTGAAGCATTTTTAGTTTCCCAGGGGCTGACAGGAATAAAGCAGGGAGAGGGGAAGAGTAATGTCAAGGGAATAGTGTAGAGGAGATAGAGTAGGCTGTTGGTTGATCCAATGATGCCTGATAGAGTCAGGGGGTGTTAGATAGTTTACCATGCCAACACAGAATGAACTGGACCAATTCATCAGGGTCCTTGTCAGTTAGTCATGGTGGTGCAAGGTCAGTTTTATGTATATACTACAAAAGAGTATTCAGCCTCAGAAATCAAACCAAATGACATTTCAAAAGTTATAAGTGGAAGGGAAGTAGTGGCTCTCAGTAACAATGAATTAGGCCAGGTCACCCTGTCCTACTGCTGCCAACTAGGAAAGCAGACAGAAAACAGTGATGGTGACTATCACACACATACATATATAATTTCCGATATAATATACTCTTTTACGCTTTACTTGTTTCAGTCATTTGACTGCGGTCATGCTGGAGCACTGCCTTCAGTCGAGCAAATCAACTCCAAGACTTATTCTTTGCAAGCCTAGTACTTATTCTATCGATCTCTTGCTGAACCGCTAAGTTATGGGGACATAAACACACCATCATCAGTTGTCAAGCGATGCTGGGGTAACAAACACAGACACACAAACATAAATATACATATATACGACGGGCATCTTTCCGTTTCCGTCTACCAAATCCACTTACAAGGCTTTGGTCGGCCCAAGGCTATAGTAGAAGACACTTGCCCAAGGTGCCATGCAGTAGGACGGAACCCAGAACCATGTGGTTGGTTAGCAAGCTACTTACCACAACAGCCACACCTGCACCTTATACATATATGTAGATAATAGATGTATGAATATCTGTATAATTGTGTGTGTGTATGTATATCTATTATACACATATATACACATACACATACGTGTGCACGTGCAGGGGTGGCTGTGTGGTAAGAAGCTTACTTCCCAACCACATGGTTTCGGGTTCAGTCCCACTGCATAGCACCTTGGGCAAGAAAAAAAAAAGACGAAGACAGGTGTATACAAAACAAGCATGTGTATGAGTTTGACGCATATATATATATATATATGTATGTATGTATGTATGTATGTATTTGTGTCCGTGTTTGCCCCCCCACCATCGCTTGACAACCGATGTTGGTATGTTTATGTCCCGTAACTTAGCAGTTTGGCAAAAGAGTTTGATAGAATAAGTACCAGGCTTACAAAGAATAAGTTCTGGGATCGGTTAGTTCAACTAAAGATGGTGCTCCAGCATGGCTGCAGTCAAATGACTAAAACAAAAGAATAAAGGCATATATATATATATATATATGTGTGTGTGTGTTTATATATATACACACACACACATATATAAATAGATATATACATGATATTGCTTGTGTTTATTTATATGTGATTGTGCTTGTTTGTATCTCTCTCTCTCTCTCTCTCCTCTCTATATATATATATATTATATATATATATATATATATATATGTATGTATGTATGTATGTATGTATTTGTGTCCGTGTTTGCCCCCCCACCATCGCTTGACAACCGATGTTGGTATGTTTATGTCCCGTAACTTAGCAGTTTGGCAAAAGAGTTTGATAGAATAAGTACCGGCTTACAAAGAATAAGTTCTGGGATCGGTTAGTTCAACTAAAGATGGTGCTCCAGCATGGCTGCAGTCAAATGACTAAAACAAAAGAATAAAGGCATATATATATATATATATGTGTGTGTGTGTTTATATATATACACACACACACATATATAAATAGATATATACATGATATTGCTTGTGTTTATTTATATGTGATGTGCTTGTTTGTATCTCTCTCTCTCTCTCTCTCTCTCTCTCTCTATATATATATATTATATATATATATATATATATGTGTGTGTGTGTGTGTATAGAAATATCAGAGTATGTGTAAGGGAATTCTACATTAACGTCAAGGCAGAAGACTCTCTGCCTCACTTTTTAAAAATGTCTTGTGATTGCATTATTCTATATTTAGAAAGGAAGCTCTCTCAATCCCAGTCTTATGACTTCTCTCTTTGTATCTGTGTAGGTGTTTGTGTGTGTATGTGTGTGTGTTTGAGTAATGTGTCTTTTACTGTATTTCTTACCGTTTTTCTTTTCTCACAAATTTTTCTTTTCTTTTCCCGTGCTGTCTTCCCTAGCTCCACTTATAGTTTTTCTGTTGCTAGATTAGTAGGAAGCATTACAAAATGTCAGTGATAAGTGATGGTCATGGGATAATCCGTCATTTTTTCCTTCTCTCAGGTGTGGTTGCTTGGTAAGAGAATTTCTTCTCAATCACATGGTTCCAGGTTCAGTCTCACTGCATGGTGCCCTGGGCAAGTGTCTTCTACTAAAACCTTTGGCTGATCAAAGCCTTGTGGGTGGATTTGGTTGACGGAAACTGAATGAAGCCCATCATATATATATGTCTTTTTATGTATCTGTGTGTCTGTCTCTTTGTGCCTGTGTTTGTCCCACCACCACTTTACAATCGGTGTTGGTGTGTTTGTCTCTAACCTAGCAGTTTGGCAAAAAAAGATTGATAGAATAGGTACCAAGCTTTAAAAAAGTTAAGTATTGGAGTCCATCCATTCATTCAACTAAAAATTCAAGGCAGTGCTCCAGCATGGCTGCAGTCTAATGACTGAAACCAGTACAAAAAAAATATATGACTTGGCACAGGTATGGTTGAACGGTTGAGAAGCTTCCTTTACATTCTCATAGTTTGGGTTCATTCCCACTACACAGCACCTTGGATGAGAGCCTTCTTCTGTAGCCCTGAGCCAACCAATGCCTTGTGGTAAACTGAAGCTGTGTGGAAGCCTGTTTGTGTATGTATGTATGTATGTGTATATATATAATGTGTGTGTGTGTGTCATTGACTTTGTCCCCTTCACTTAGCAGTTCGGCAAAAGAGACTGACGGAATAAGTACCAGTCTTAAAAACTAAGTATAGCAGTTGATTTGTTCAACTAAACTCTTCAAGACAGTGCTCCAGCATGACCACAAGGGAGGTTTAGCTTCTATGTTCAGCAGGTCAAGTGATTCTCCCTCCTTGGTTCATGATAATTAACCACTTAGCATTTAACATTATTCTGTCAAAAGTAATTGTTTTGAATTAATCACGTATTCTATTTATTGCAGCTTTGAGATGTCGATGATATGATTGTTTAGATCTAGAATGACATTGCAGGGTAGATGTGAGAGGCTGGATCTGGTTAGTTTGAATGTAAAACACATATAATATTTTGGCTGGATTTGACTAGTTTAAATGCTAAGGGGTTATTCTTATTTTTTGTTGACATTTCCTTGTATTTTAAGATCCTTAATACTACCTACCCCAGCTCCCATCTCTAGAATGGTACATGCCTATTCAATCACATTGCCCTCTCCTCTCTTCTCTAAAAATCTGTCTCAAAGGAAATGATTTTTTTTTTTTTGGTAAAATGGAGTAGACAGTTGATCACTGGATCAAATGCTTTGTAATATCTCGATGCAGCCTGCTTTGTCAGGTGTTCAAATCTCATTGGAGTTAACATTACCTTTCATTGCTCCAGATCAGTGGTTCTCAACTTATAACCTTGCGGGTCCAAATAAGATTTTTTTTTGTTAAAATTTATCTGCAATAAATTGGTTATTTTTCTACAATGCACAAAATATTTTAACAATTTTTTAAATATAATTCCTAATTATAAAAATATAATTAGATTTTTTAAATTTCAAATGGCTATGGAGATCCACTCGATAGAATAGAAATTAAAAGGAGTCCAGGAGTGAAAAATGGTTGAGAATCATTGCTCTCAAGTTATATAAAATATGCCTGGCATATACCTTCAGGTTCATTCCAATCTGATCCAATCCTGCACTTTTGTCTCTCTTCACAAATTTGAGACTTAACATCATCAGTATCCTCATTGGTTTATTTAACCCTTTTTTGATACCAACCCAGCTGAAACCGCTTCTGGTTCTGTTGTACAAATGTCTTGTTTTCAAAAGTTCTGAATTAAAATCTTCCACCAAACCTTAGTCACAATTTATATTCCTAGCTTAATGATAACAAAGTTATTTTACTAAATTCTTTGTTATATTTAAAATTTATTGAAAGAAACAAAGCATCTCAACAGAAATATGGTAACAAAAGGGCTAATGTCCACTTTTCCATACTTGGAAATTTTCTATGGCTAGATACCCTACCTTTCGCCCACCTTCACCTGTTTCTTTATGACCAAACTTGGAAGACTGGAAATGGACATTATTTGCATGATGGTGACAACCACTTACAACTATCAAGTGATATCAAGACATGAGGACAGTAACATACATGCGCGCACACACACAGACCCCTCAACTGAGGGAGTTGTATTGGGAGAGGTGGTTTTGTGCCAGGTGATGAGATTATTAAGCTATGATAGAGCGCGGAGAGTATACTGGTGCATATAAAAAGCACCCAGTACACTCTGTAAAGTAGTTGGCATTAGTAAGGGCATGTCATGCAGTCATCTGATGAGTCAGCTTCTGTCAAACCATCCAACATATACCAGCGTGGAGTAAACACATTAAATGATGATTATATATATATATATATATATGTACAACAGGCTTCTTTCAGTCTCTGTCTACAAATATACTCACAAGATTTTGATAAACCTGTGGCTATAGTAGAAAATATTTGCCTAAGATACCACACTGTAGGACTCAACCTGAAACCATGTGATCGGGAAATAAACTTCTTACTGCACTACTATGCCTGTGCCAGTCAATGTGTGATGATAATTCTATTAACCATAATAATGATTTCTAATATTGGAACAAAATCGTGAATTCTAACATTGGGAAAAAGTCAGTAAATCAACCCCCAGTATATTGTTGGTATTTCTTCCTCTCCCAGTCTCAGACAGTTGATAAAAGCATAGTTGAACCTGGTAGGATTTGAACCAAAAACATAAAGGGGACAAATGAAATACCACAAGTCTTTGTCTAGCCTGTGGATTTCAACGCTGTAAGTTGTAAATTTTAGGACAAGAGACTTAGAGCTAAGTAGGCCCTATAAACCATTTAACTCTGTGTGGTGCCACTGAAAACCTGACCTTTATCATACCAATAAAGGAACTTCTATTTTGTTGCTTGATCATCTAGAAATATCAAACCTCCTTTAAATTACAGCCAGCTGTCTTGGAGTGGTCCTGAATACAGTGTATTACAAATTTAACAATTTTGATTCTCAGGTCTTGGTCTCCTTTTTCCTTTCTCTACAAGACATTGTTGCTAATGATTAATAACCCCCACAGTAAAACATGTTTCTGAATCATGTAAAACAAAGTAATAAAAAAATAACAAGAGCACTCAGAGAGTGCAGACCTCTGCCAAAGCAACACCAACGTCCCCTCAATGAATAGCCAGAGAAGATTTTTAAAATGAGAATATCTTAAATAAACTCGACTGCTCTCACAAACGAGAATACTAAAAATGAACCTACCCGCTCTCAAGAATTAAGTAAAAAAACAGGAAAAATAATCCAGAATCCTTGTCCAGTACCAGATTGATCCCAAAATCTAATCAGTTCATGCCAGTCACGAGGCCAAATATCCCTAAAAGTTTCATCCGAATCCATCCAGTGGTTCTTGAGATATCTTGTCCACAGACAAACAAACACAACTGAAAACAATACCTCTGCCTTTGCTAAGGCAGAGTTAATAATGATGATGATGATAATCTTTTCTGTTATAGGCACAAGGCCTGAAATTTTGGGGAGAGATGATCAGTCAATCACATCAACCCCAGTATTCAACTGGTACTTATTTTATCGAACTTGAAAGGATGAATGGCAGTCAACCCTGGCAGCATTTGAACTCAGAACGTGAAGACTTAATAATAATGATAATCCTTTCTACTTTACACACAATCTGAAATTTGGAGAGAGGGGACTAATCGATTACATCAACCTCAGTGTTTCACTGGTACTTAATTTATCGACCCTGAAAGAATGAAAGGCAAAGGTTATCATGGTGGAATTTGAACTCAGACAAAATGCCACTAAGCATTTTTCCCAGTGTGCTAACGATTCTGCCAGCTTGCCACCTTTAATAATAAAAGCAATGATAATAACAGGAATTAGTGCATCCTACAGATGCCTGATGGACAAAATATAGCAAATTTTCCATCTGTTTAATTACAGCGTAATCTGTCTTGCTAATGTGGGTGTATGTGGACACATGTATGTGTTTGTAATGTTGTATGGATGTATATTTTGTGTGTGTGTGTCCTGATGCACATGTTTACTCCTGGATTTGTCTGTTGTGTGCAATTATATTTAGATAACCGCTGAACCTTGTAATTAGTCGACTAGTTTAACAGAACGAATTGTATTGTCTAGCCCCAGGTCAGTCTTGATTGAACAGACATGTGATGAAAGCTGTTACAGCTGTGACCATCCCATCTTGATTCTTCTATATCTAGGACTAAATTGTGCAATGTGTCCTTTCTCTATCCCTTTTGTTACCATATTTATTCCATCCTTGCTTCAATCAATTTTGAAAGCAACGAAAAAATTTATTAAAATAATTATTAAGTTGACATTTGAATATAGATTGACCTGAAATTTGATAGTAGTTTTTAATTTAGATTGAATTTATTCTTTTAGTATTTAATCTGGCCAGATCCAGCCCTAATATTCTACCTATGTTATGTCCAAATTGGCCATATCTGGCCTCTCACTCCTGACCTACAATGTCATTTTTAAAATAATTACATCATCGAAATATCAAAGCTACAAGATAATGAGTGATTAATTTCTCATAGGGACACCAACTTCTCTACAGCTTGAGGCCACTGTTGTCTAAGGGACTACAAAGAAAGGGAATAAAGGAGAGCTGCCTGCTATTTTTAGTAGTTCAAGCATGTAATATTTGATTTAAAAACAAAATTGTCTTTTTTGCTTGGCTCCAAATACTAAGAAAACAGGTTCAAACCCATTTGATACCTAGGATCTTAGATGACAAAGAACTGAACCCAATCATAAGCTAGTCTAGAATTCTCTGTGTGAACTCTTGAAAGTAGTAGAATAAGAATTTTCATTTTTCCAGAAAGATTTCTCCTCTTCCAAAAAACTGGTATTTATAGGTACAAACATGACTGATTAAGAAGCTCTCTTCACGATCACATGATTTCAGGTTCAGCTGTACAGTACTATGGGCAAGTGTCTTCTACTATTGCCTTAGGGTGACTGACACCTTGTGAGTGAATTTACTTGCCAGAAACTAAATGGAAGCCCTTCATGTGTGTGTGTGTGTGTGTGTGTATATATATATATATATATATGCACACACACACACACACACATATATACACATATAGTATGTGTGCACAGTTTGTGACAGATCATGCCTTTCTTTTGCTGGGCTCAAATCTCATTTGCGAACCCATAGAAAATGAACCTCCACCAACTATTCTGCCTATATGTCTGTGCACACCGTTCAATGCAATGTAGGCCAGAAGGTTTGCAAATCTAACGGAGGCCTCAAATGACATTTTAAGATCCACAAAGATCAGAACTTATCTGCAGCTTTTAGTGGTACAAATCAGATATGCAATCTATGTGGGTGTCTTTTCAAAACATTGTCTGGTTTAAAAATCCACATCAGATGCCATTATGGTTCCAAGGTGTAGGTACTGGAAGTGGTCAAACTCTACATAAGGAGTAAACAACCACCATAACACACGTGACTTATAAGCCTGTTTTCATCATTGTTTAACGTCCACCTTCCATGCTAGCATGGGTGGGATGGTTTGAGAAGAGCTGGCCAGACAGAAGCCTGCACCAGACTTCTGTAACTGTTTTGCCAGGATTTTCACAGTTGGCTGCCCTTCCTAACACCAACCACTCAGCAGAGTGGACTTTTTACATGGTACAAGCACAGATGAGGTCAGTTTTGGCAAGATTTTTACAGCTGGATGCCCTTCCAAATCCCACACTATACAGTGTGGATTGGGTGCTTTTAAGTGACACCTACACTGACAGGGTCACAAAGTAATTGCAAGACAAAAAAAAATACATAGATATACAACATCTATAATATAAATTGGACATGGGCGATCATTGTATTCTTTCTTGCCTTGAGGTTCACAGCCAAACAGCTGGATGGATTCACGTGAAAAATGGAACACATGTGGAGATGGGTGCATAGATTGGAATACAGTTTGTATTTTTTACTTTGCCCCCATACTTACCGAGAAAATCAATTAAAACTTTTTCTAATGGAATTCCCCTCTTTCTTCCGCCATTAAAACAACCATTTGCTTAGAAGCTGTTTTCTGACAGGGTGGGGTCAGGAAATGTTCATACAGCTGGAGGCTCCAATTGAAACAGGCGGCCCAAAATGATAAAGTTGAGAAACGCTGTTATAGATTATGCCTAACCGAAAACGATCACAGCCACATCATCCAAACAGACCGGGTGAAACCGGGCTTAGCTGCTAGTAGTTTATATACATGTGTGTGCATCTTTGTTTGTCACCCACTTCTACTGCTTGACAACTGGTGTTGGTAACTTAGTGGTTCAGCAAAAGATACTGATAAAATAAGTACCAAGCTTTAAAAAAAAACAACTTAAGTACAGAGGTCAATTCAAAGAAAAACCTCTCAAGGTGATGTTCCAGCATGGCCGCACCTTAATGACTTAATTGATAATATCAGCACTACTCAATCAAAAGCATTTCATTTATGACCATTCCATCTTCTGTTGAAACAATATAGCTTGGAATATATTATCCAATGTGTCGCAAAGACACATGGCTTAGTGGTTAGGGTATTCAGCTCACGATCATGAGGTCTTGAGTTCAATTCCAAGCGGTACATTGTGTTCTTGAGCGAGACACTTTGTTTCACATTGCTCCAGTCCACTTATCTGACGAGGATGAGTGATACTTGTAATTCAATGGGCCTGCCTTGTCACATTCTGTGTCATGCTGAGTCTCCCTCGGAACTTACATGAAGGGTATTCTGTCATGGAGTTACTCAGCCATTTGCACATTAATTTCTCAAGCTGTCGGTTACCCAATGTGTCCCTTTTTTTTTTTTATTTTATAATTATAATTTTTAAGGTGTCGCATAAAAGTGCCTGTGCCAGTGACACATAAAACACACTCAGAACACTCTATGAAGTGGTTGACATCAGGAAGGGCATCCAGCCTCAGGAACCATTCCAATACAGACAGTTGGAGTCTAATGCAGCTCTCCAGCTGGCCACCTCCTGTCAAACCATCTAACCCATGCCAGCATAGAAAATGAACATTGAATGATGATGATGATGGTGTAGGTTTAGTTTGAAGGAAGTTTAGTTGTTATTTCTAGCAGTTAGTATAATCTCCATCATTGATTCTGCTGACTACCAACTCTTGCAGGACACAGTTCACTCCTAAGTTTTCTTTGAATGTTCCTGAGTAAATAGAACTGTAAATACAAGTAAATACAATCATGTGTCAAACATGGCTATGTGGTAAGAAGCTTGCTTACCAACCACGTGGTGCTGGGTTCAGTCCCACAGTATGGCACCTTGGGCAAATGTCATCTGCTATAACCTAGGGCTGACCAAAGCCTTGTGAGTGGATTTGGCAGACAGAAACTGAAAGCCCATTATATATATATATATATATATATATATATATATGAAATCTGTGTGTGTTTGTGTCTGTCTGTGCCCCACCACTGACTGACAACCGATGTGGGTGTGTTTATATCCCCAGGACTTAATGGTTTAGCAAAGGAGTATCAGGCATTAAAGAAAAGCAAAATACCAGGGTTAATTCATTCAACTAAAAATTCTTCAGGGTGGTGCCCCAGCATGGCCACAGTCTAACAACTCAAACAACTCTTGCTTTTGAGTTTCAAAGAACTCCAACTCTGCGATGGGTGGCAGGGTGGAATTGCTTCTTATTTGTGAGTGCTAAGCTTCAAAAGTTACCTTATGAAGAGGGGTTTTATACACAAACACGCATGCATTTATTTATATATGCAAACACATGTTTGACACAAATATATACCTGTATAACATTTAGCAGTGAAAATATATATATAGGTTATTAATAGCAGCAATAACCGAAAATGAAAGAAAAAAAAGAAAAAAAGAATGAACAAAATAACCCCCTTAACCGATTCCATCTAACCACAAACATCTCTTTACTTAAAGACCTATCTATAAACAGTTAAGTGATTTCATTGCCAGCTGCCAAAGAGAGCGGCAGTGCCAGGTAGTGCCATTTACCCCTGCTGGTAACATTCTTTTATACATATGTTGTTCTTTCTGTTATACATACACACACATACACTTGTGCATGTGTGTGTGTGTATATATATATATATATATATATATATATATATAAAACAGTACTGGGAGAATAAGAAACGGAATGAAGCGAACAAATCGAGATATATATATATATATATATATATATATATATATATATATATATATATAATATATATATATATATATATATATATATATATATATATATATATATATATATATATATATATAGAGAGAGAGAGAGAGATGTATGCACACACACATATATATACATAGATGTATAGACATTTATATATATATAATACTTCTAAAACAAATATAACTGTTATTATTTCATTTAGTAAGTACATTGTGTGTGTATACAGATATATCTGTAAATAATGTGTGCAAGTGTTTAATATACACTCAACACTATGTGTATGTGTATACTGTTTCCTTGTTAGTACGATCAGCAAAAGAAGTACTCAATCCTTCTAAACTACCCTCTTAATCACAGCATCATACCTGCACATTTGTTTTACTTGTTTCGGTCATTTGACTGCGGCCATGTTGGAGCAGTGCCTTTAGTCAAGCAAATCAACCCCAGAACTTTTTCTTTGTAAGCGTAGTACTTATTCTGTCAGTCTCTTTTGCCGAACCACTAAGTTAGGGGGTTGTAAACACACCAGCATTTGTTGTCAAGCGATGTTGGGGGGACAAACACACACACACACACACATATACATATATATATATACGACAGGCTTCTTTCAGCTTCCGTCTCCCAAATCCACTCACAAGTGGATTTGGTTGGCCTGAGGCTATAGTAGAAAACAATTGCCCATGGTGCCACACAATGGAAATGAACCTGGAAACATGTGGTTGGTAAGCAAGCTACTTACCACACAGCCACTCCTGTGCCTATATATATATATATATATATATATATATATATATGTGTGTGCAAACAAAATTGTAAAACACAAAGCTTTCAGTAATATGAATAGTATTAAAAGAAATGGAGACACAATGATCCTCCTTACTACTCACACATTCTTTCCTCAGTGTGTGTATATGTGTGCTGTTGATCCTCTCCTATTGACATAAACACACACACACACATACACACTCATATCTGACTAATTAGTCTGTTCTCTGTATCTATTCTTGGAGTGAAGAATGAGAATGTATGTGAGGAAATGTGTCAATAAATCTTGTCTCGGCATCCAAGCTAGAAAGTCAGTCAGTTTATTCCAAAGTTCCACTGCTATTGTATATACCATATACAATATCCATCTTCGCATTCACCACCATCACCACCACCACCATTATTCATTTCATTTTTATCATCATCCACCTCACCATCACTATTGTCATAACAACTATTGCAACTACCAACCAAGACACTTATAGCTGGCAGAATCGTTAGCACTGTGGGTGAAATGCTTAGCGGTATTTCATCTGCCATTACGTTCTGAGTTCAAATTCCACTGAGGTTGACTTTTCCTTTCATCCTTTCGGGGTCAGTAAATTAAGTACCAACAAAACACTAGGGTCAATGTAATTGACTAGTCTCCTCTCCCCAAATTTCAGGCCTTGTGCCTATAGTAGAAAGAATTATTGCCTCTGCCTTAGCGAAGGCACAAGTATTGTTTTTAGTTGTGTGTACTTATTATTTGTTTGTTTGATTGTTTGTCTGTGGACAAGATATCTCAAGAACCACTGGATGGATTCGGATGAAACATTCCATCAAGGCAACAGCAATGTCCTCTCAATTATTAGCCTGAGATGATTTTTAAAATAAGAATATCTGAAATAAACTTGACTGCTCTCACAAACAAGAATACTAAAACTGAATCCGATCGCTCTCAAAAGTTAAGTAAAAAAGAAATGAAAAATTATCCAGAATCCTTGTCTAGTACTGGATTGATCCCCAAAACTAATCAATCTGTGCCAGTCACAAGGCCAAACATCCGAATCCATCCAGCTGTTCTTGAGATATCTTCTTCATGAACAAACAAACACAACTGAAAACAATACCTCCGCCATGATTAATGCAGAGGTAATAAATAAGCATTATGTTTGACAGAGTAATCTGAATGCTAAAGAGTTTATGAGAAACTCTCTACATGGTCACTTGATCTACAAGAATGAGTAGCCACATTTCCATCAGATTATACTCTAACCATCTTAAAACAAAGAAGGTACACTGTACATTGTCATACAGGCATGGCTGTGTGGTAAGAAGCTTGTTTCCCAACTACATGGTTCTGGGTTCAGTCCACTTGTCCACCTTGGGCAAGGGTCTTCTACTATAACCTTGAGCCAACCAAAGCCTTGTGTGTGGATTTGGTAGACGAAAACTGAAAGAAGACTATTGTATATATATGTGTGTGTGTGTGTGTGTGTATGTATATATATATATATATTAGCGGTTCGGCAAAAGAGACCGATAGAATAAGTACTGGGCTTACAAAGAATAAGTCCCGGGGTCGAGTTGCTCGACTAAAGGCAGTGCTCCAGCATGGCCGCAGTCAAAATGACTGAAACAAGTAAAAGAGAATATTATAGTGAGAATTTACAAAAAAAACAAAAGCCGGGTGAGTAATCAACAAACAGATGTGTTAGTTTAACGCTCAGGAAGTGAGAAAGTCTTATATAGGCACAGGCATGGCTGTGTTGTAAGAAGCTTGCTTCCCAACCACATGGTTCTGGTTTCAGTCCCACTGTGTGGTACCTTGGGCAAGTGTCTTCTATTATAGCCTCGGGCTGACCACAGCCTTGTAAGTGGATTTGGTAGATAGAAACTTAAAGAAGCCCGCCATGTGTATGTATATAATTATGTGTGTGTGTGTGTTTCTGTCTGTGTTTGTCCCTCCACTATCACTTGACAACTGATGTTGGTGTTTTTACATCTCCGAAAATTAGCGGTTCAGCAAAAGTGACCGATAGAATAAGTACTAGTCTTACAACGAATAAGTCCTGGGGTCGAATTGTTTGACTAAAAACCTATCATGGTAGTGCTCCAGCTGGGCCACAATCAAATAACTGATACAATTAAAAGAATAAAGAATATTGGATACAGTATTTCTATAAAAAATTAAAATATAATAATATAGGCACAAGTGTGGTTGTATGGTAAGAAGTTTGCCTTCCAATCACATGGTTCTGAGTTCCGTCCCACTGTTGGCAATTTGGGTAAATGTCTTCTACTATAACTTCAGGCTGACCTTGGTGGGATCTCAATGCAGAATATAAGATCTGAAGCAAATACCACCTTTTGTTCAATGTTTAACTTACATTAGCAACACGAACCACCCAGAATAATTATATTAGCAACATGAAGCACCCAGTGTAAGAATGCTAGCAACAGCAACCACCCAGTGAGACTGTGTTAGCAAAAACCACCACCTGTACTACTACTACTTCACCTACCACTGTTACAACACAACCACCACCACCTATTAATACAAGAAACAATTCATTTCCACACAAGCACTACCACCACCACCACTACTTCTACTGCCACCACTGCCACTACTTGTATCACCACCACCACAGATCACAACTGTAATCTCTATCGAGTCAGTGCTATCTTCACAACAAGCCACCAATGTTATCAACACCACATTGCAGTTACCCATTACCACCACCACCACCACCACCACATAATTACATCACTATCATCATCAACACAAAGGCAAAACAACCTAATTACATCACCTACCAATCAACCAGCCAACAACATTTGTAACCACCTTCCTTTGCCACCACTCTTCTTCATCTCTCTCTTATCTCATTCACTCATTCTTTCCCTCTTTCACTCCTGTACTATAACTATAGCCTCTCACCCTCCAACCCACCCCCACACGCACACACACACACACACACACACTTTTCCTATCACAGAATACAAAACTACAATACACTAGCAGCAGTAGCAGTAGTGGCAGTAGCAGCAGAAGCGAAATTTGTAAGACAGGTTTTGTTGAGTTCTTTGCCATAATACCATCTTTGTCTCTGTCTGTCTATCTGTCTGTATGTCTCACTCTGAAGACAACAACAACAACAACAATAGCAGTAGCAACAACAATAGAAACTATAAAAAGCAATAAAAAACCCAACAAAGAACAGACAAAAAAAAACAAATCCCACACTCTTTTATATAACAGCTAGTAGTTATTTGAACACAGTCAAATTCTTGAGATATTAACAATAAACAAAGTTGTTTTGTTCCAAAACCACCCACCACCCATTACCATCACCCTCGTCACCCTCCCCCCACCATACACCACTGCCACCCTTTTATATTAAAACCCCATTTTATCTTTTGGGGCTCTTTTGTTTGTTTTTGTTTTTTTTTGGTTTTTTCCAGTTAGAAATTAACTTTGGAAATTAATAACTATGTGGAAATAAGGTGCAGACATGGCTGTGTGGCAAGACGTTTCCTTCTCAACTACATGGTTCCGGGTTCAGTCCCACTGTGTGGCACCTTAGGCAAGTGGCTTCTGCTCTAGCCTTCAGCTGATTAAAAGAGCCTTGAGTGGATTTGGTTAGTTCACATTACTCTATAAAGAGCATAGGTTTGGTTTCCCAGTTTCTCTGGTGTGTATGTCATCCTTGGACAGGATGCTGGTTCATTTCAAGGTTACTAATCTTTGCCATCTGAGTGGACAGCAGCAACATGAAATGAAGTGTTTTGCTCAAGAACACAAAGCATAGCCAGGTCCAGGAATTGAAACCACAATCTTACAATCATGAGTTGTACACCTTAACCACCAAGACATGCACCTCCACTGTGAGTGGACTTCGTACAAGGAAACTGAAAGAAGCTCATCATGTGTGTGTGTGTGTGATTATTCCCCCACCACTGCTTGACAACCAGTGTTGGTGTTTACATTCCCATAACTTAACAGCTCAGCAAAGGAGACTGATAGAATAAGTACTAGGCTTAGAAAAACAATAAGCCCTGGGGTCAATTCGTTCAATTAAAAGTTCTTCAAGGCAGTGCCCCAGCATGGCCACAATCTAATAATTTAAACAAAAGATTAAAAAATTTAGCTACTGTTCATTTTTTCTTTTTGTTTTTGTGGGTCATGGCTGTGTGGTTAAGAAGCTTGTTTTGCAGTCACATGGTTGCAATTTCAATCCCACTGCACAGAACTTGAAGCAAGTTTTCTTGTACTATAACCCCAAGCAAATCAATGTGTTGTGTGAGTGAAATTTGCTTCAGCCATTGGACTGCCCTCCTGGGAAACTACCTTGAAGTCTTCAGTCAAACATTTCAACCCCATTATTTCATTTTAAAGTCTGGTACTTATTCTGTCAATCTCTAAGGCCGAACTGCTAAGTTACAGTGGTCGTCAGGCAGTAGGGATGAGTCAAATACTTGGCTTCAACACAGTTTCTCCCTACCAAGTTTGCTCACATGGCATTAGTCAGACAAGGGTCAGAGTATATGACTCTTGTCCCACTGCTCTGCAGTGGAATTGAACCTGAAACCCTGTGGTTTCAAAGTGAATTTCTTGATCCCATAAGCACACCCTCACTCATGGATAATTCTCAGAAATCCCTGACCTGGCAGGTCTACCTGGGAGCTCTACTGGTTTGAAACAAGCTTTACAGGCACGGAAGTGCTCTCAGAGGGACCTGTTTGAGATGTGTGCAGGTCGATGAAACCATTGTACTTGCACTTGTCCACTGTCTGGGCACTTACTGACTTGTGGAGCTTTGTCACATAGCTGTTGATGCATGTTGGACAAATCAATTTATCAGCTGACTTCATCATGAAGGTCAACCTACCACCTTCTTTTGGCCAGGAAGAAAAGGCAGTTTTCCTCTGTTTGGTAGCTTTGGAAAAGGAGGTAGTGTGGTGGACAAGATTGAAGGGACTGCAGCCATACTTTCTTTTTCAGCCAAGCCCTCATCAACTTTTTCAAGTTCCACTTAAAAAAGATAGTGAGTGGGGGAGAGGGAAGTACTGCCCCCACACCAAACAACACCACCATATATTTGTTGAAAGGTGGCTGAATGTGATGAGGGTGGCCTATGCGAATGAGCCTACTCTGAACAATTGCTTATAAATCTGAGGAATTGAGGAGAGAGGCTCCTACTGAGGTGCACCTGGCAGTTGGGGTAACAAGGATGTGTAGGGTTCCTCAGTTGTCCCTGTAAGGAACTACCCCCTTTTGGGTAATTTTTATTGTTATTTATCACAACATTGTTCCAAACACTATTTGTTCCTTGTGTTGTATTGCCCCTTTTTGTTTAGCCCTTGTGACCAATAAAGAAAACATCATCATCATCATTATTATTATTATTATTATTATTATTATTATTATTATTATTATTATATACTCCAGCAGGAAGGTGGGGAGAAAGATCAGAGTAGGGGCAGGGAAGATGAGTGTAGTGGGGAGAGGTGATGTCAACAGAAAGAAATTAAGTTGTAAATATGAAAGGCAGAGGGAAGTTGGTAGATAAAGAATGAAGGTAGAGGAGGTGATTGTTTGGGGTGAGGAGAAAGGGGTAAGGTACCAGTGGTGGTGGTGGTGGTGGTAGGGGTGTTAATTATACCTTACCTATATTTAGATTAGATTAAGGTCTAAATGTGTCACAGCCCCCTAGAGAGACAATTTATCAGAGATAAAAGTCAAGTGGAAATAGAAACACAGCTGTGTGTGTGTGTATGGCTAGTCTTCATTCTTTTAATGCGCAAGCATGTGTATCCTACAGTCATTCTGTGTGTGTGTGTTCCCCATTACACTGTTACTTACAGGGTATCCCTTGTTTTACCCAGTATAGCAACCAAGTATATTGTGTCTTCTCCAACAACAGGTAAATGTGTGTGTGTGTCCTTTTTACCCCAAACTTGCAGTTGTATAATCATCATCATCATCATTTAATGTCCACTTTTCTGTGCTTGCTTGGGTCAGGTGGAATTCATTGTGGCAGTTTTTTTTTTGTTTCTAAACAAGATATTTCCCCTTGGCCAGACGTGTTTACCATGGAAGACCAGAAACGAACAACACTGCTTGCATGACCATGATGCTCATTTACAATTGCCAAATGATGTCAAGATAGGAGTACACAAACACACAGACACACACACAGAGGATGGGCTTTGATCTTCTGTCTATCCAATCCACTCACAAGGCATTGATTGGCCTGGGGCTATAGAAGACACTTGCCCAAGATGCTGTGCAGTGGAGCTGAGACAAAGACCACATGGTTGGGAAGCAATCTTCTTAACCATGCGCAACACACAATAATATTCTATTTTCTCAGGCTTAGTGTATCTAGGACTACAGTCTCAATTGGTGCTGGGTGGGGATGATAGATAAGTTTTTTTTAAATCTAGAGCAATGCTGACTGAAAACTGATAAATATTGTAGCAAACATCAGTAACAATTGTTCAGTGATCCTGTCAACATCAACTTTACCTTTCATCCTTTCGGGGTGAGGATAGGGGGTTAACAAAATCAAGTACCAGTCAAGTACTGGGGTTAAAGGTCTTCATATGCCCCTCCCCCTCAAAACTGTTCACTTTGTGTGAAAATTTGAAACATTAAACATGTCTTTTCTCTTTTTTTTGACTTGTTTCAGTCATTAGTCTGTGGCCATGCTGGGACACTGCTATGAAGAATTTTAAGTCAAATGAATCCACCGGGGCTGTGGAGTCAAAACAAGAAAACTCCGAGTCTGACTCCTCTTTATGTAATTAAGTGATTGCAGTCTCTTAAAGCATATGTATACGCTTGTACTTTGAGTAGGCCTATAGGTTATAACTGGTTTATATGCTTTTCTACACAAGGCACAAGGCCCAAAATTTTTGGGGAGGGGGCCAGTCAATTAGATCGACATGAGTACACAACTGGTACTTAATTTATCAACCCCAAAAGGATGAAAGCCAAGTCGACCTCAGAGGAAATTGAACTCTGAATGTAAAGACAGATGAAATACCACTAAGCATTTCACCCAGTGTGCTAACATTTCTACCAGCTCACTGCCTTGAACTAGTTTATATTAAAGAATAAAGATATTGTGAGTCGGAATCAGTATAGTTTTACCGATTCCAACTGCAGTTACCCCTTCATTGTTTCTGACTCCACAACCCTGGAATCAACCCCAGTACTCTTTTTTTTTTTTTAAAGCCTGGTACTTATTCTATCAGTTTCTTTTGCCAGACTGCTGGGGACATAAACACATGAACACTAGTTCTCAAGCAGTGGGGGTGGGGGGCAACTATGAACACAAAGATACACATAGATACAATACTCTGGCTTGTTCACTCCTATCAAACCCTGCATCCCATGCCAGCATGGATGATTGACGTTAAATGATGATGACAAACAAGAGGTATTTTATATGTTGTATAGGTTGTCGAAAGTGACGGACTTTGGCTGGAAACTTTGGGAAATGGTCCCAAGCACAATCATCATCATCATCATTGTTTTAATGTCCTCTTTTCCTTGCTTGTGTGGGTCAGGTGGAATTTATTGAGGTGGATTTTCTGCGGCCCAGAAGCCCTTCCTATCATCAACCATCACTTGTTTCTAAACATGTTAATATTTTCCCCATGTCCAAACAGGTTTTCATGGAAGACTGCCAATAAAGGATACCCCTTGTGTAACAGTGACACTCATTTACAACTATCTTGCAGTATGAGGGCAAAAAGATAGTAACACACATGCATACACACATGACGGCCTCCTCTCTATTTGCTTCTGTGATACACGATCCCTATTGATCGGACCTACTTTCTTTTTTCTCTTTTTTTTTTCACGATCTCTTTTGATCAGAATTCAACCCTTTTCTTTTTTTCCTCCTCTTCTTCCTAAACAGAAAAGCTCTATTTTGTATTTTGTCTCTTCTGTGTTCAGCCCTGTGTGGCCAATAAAGAAATCTATTGTCATCTACCAAATCCATACAAAAGATTGTGGTCAAGCTGGAGTTATAGAAGACACTTACCTAAAGTCTCCACACCGTGGGACTGAACCCCAAACCATGTGGTTGGGAAGCAAACTTCTGACCACACAACCACCATACTTAACATAATTTACATATTTCTAAGTTACATTTGTGTGTGTGTGGTGTGTGTGTGTGTGTGTGTGTGTGTGTGTGTGTGTTTTAAACATGACCAAAATACAAACGTTGTTAAAAAGCAATGAAAATATAAGAATTGAAAATTTAAAAGTGAACAAATTTCTTTCCCAAAACAACCAACTTCCAGTATGTCCTCTTAATTAAGAAGATAATACGAGTTGAGGAAGATTTAGCTATTATTTCTAGCAACCTCGTAGAAGCTCCTGACCACAGACTGGAAGTCTGTCACCATATCTAATTGAACCAGCTGTGCCTCCTTGACAGTAGGGGGATAAATACAGCAATGTGTATATAATTCTACTGCTTATACACCCACCAACCTCTTACACCATATAAAATGTAGATTAGCTGTTTCTACACAACCAATTCCCGTGACCCCACTCAACTTATCTCTTATTTTTTTCTTCTCCTTGTTATCAACTTCCTTAAGCTATCACAATATCTCTCCCTCTCTTTCCGGCTCCCTCTCTCTCTCTTTCCGACTCCCTCTCTCTCTCATGAACTGATGTAAATGACAACAGTCAGGCATAACATGAAAACCTACCACCTTTGTCATTTGTTTTTTTCCCCTTTTCTTTTCACTTGGATATGTAATGATTTATAGGTGAGATTTTACTAACATAAAGAGCTTGTGAGATAAAGGTTAAACCAGGTAATTACTACTACTACTACTACTACTACTACTACTATCTTTACTACCACTACCATGGTTGAGGTTGTGAGTTTGAATCTCAGACTGGGCTGCGTGTTGTATTCTTGAGCAAGACACTTTATTTCACGTTGCTCCAGTTCACTCAGCTGTAGAAATGAGTTGCGATGTCACAGGTGCTAAGCTGTATCAGCCTTTGCCTTTCCCTTGGATAACACTGGTGGCGTGGAGAGGGGAGGGCGGTATGCGTAGGCGACTGCTGGTCTTCCATAATCAACCTTGCCCAGACTTTGCCTGGGACGATAACTTTCTAGGTGCAATCCCATGGTCAGTCATGAGTGAGGGGGGTCTCAGCAACCACTACTACTTCTATGTGTGTATGCATGTATGTATGTATGTATGTAAGTAATGTTTTTATTGACTACCTGGTTAATCAAGGTAAGTTTTCTTCTTTTATCTGGAATATTGAAAACTTGTGCTGATCTCATAGGTCACCAATCTTAGCTTATTGAAGGGTTGTAAGTCCCAGTTTTACTGAAGTTGATTTAAACCTTATCACCTTCCAGGATTATCATCTTCATCATTATCATTTAACATCTACTTTTCCATGCTTGCATAGATCTGACAGAATTTGTTTGTGGTAGATATTTTTCTACAGCCAGATACCCTTCTTGTCACCAACCCTCACCTGTTTCCCAGCAAGGTAATATTTTGAACACCACTAAGCAATTTGCCCAGCATGCTAATGTTTCTGCCAGCTTGCTGCCTATCTACTAGTAAGATATTGTCAAAGGACTAATTACCTGCTACAATGTTCCTCTCCACTTTGCTGGCTAAGGTAGACTTATCCTTCTAGAGTGGATTAAATAAGTACCAGTCATCTGCTGAAGTTTGATTGAGTAGTTTAACCTTTTTGACAAAAATACGTGACCTTGTGCTAATCTGAGAAATCTTTATTGTTAGAAGACAAAGAAACGTCAAGTAGAATGTCTCGTTTACCAATTGTATCAGTTACTAGTTTCAGTTATTGGACTGTGGCCATGCTGGGGCACCATCTTGAAGGGTTTCAGTCAAATGAATCAATCCCAGTAGTTATTTCTAAACCTGATACTTATCTATCAGCTTCTTTTGCTGAACCACTTACTTACAGGGATGTAAACAAACCAACACCTGTTAAAAGTTGTGGTGAAGGAAAAACACAATGATATTTTCTCTTTCGCAAACACATGCACATACATGTGCACACACATATACACCCATATATATGTGTGTTTATATATATATATATATATATATATATATATATATATTCCCAAACAACACTTATTTTAGTGCTGTTGACACTGCCGGATTGAATGGTATCCGTGGGGCAGCTGATGATGGAGGTATGTTGGTATGGCTGGTTTTGTTTATGTTGAATAATGTTATAACACATCCTTTTTATATATATATATATATATATATATACATACACAAGCGCACACATGCACAAAGGGCTTCCATACAGTTTCTCTCTACCAGATACACTCATAACGCATTGGATTAGTTTAGAGCTATAGTAAAAGGCACTTGCCAAGGTGCTGCACAGTGGGACTGAACCCAAAACAATGTGGTTGCTAAGTGAGCTTCTTAACCAAACACCCATGCTTGCACGTTGTGGATTTAATAAAAACAATATTTAGTGAGTGACTAATATTGCTGTTTCCTCACCATATAATTATTTCTAGTTAATGTTTTGATCTCCCAACCTTAAATACATGACAACTTATTTATTAATTAATAAGAGGAGAGGCAAGTTTATTGAATAGGAAACACTGTGTGTAAATAGCTATCCTGGAGAAGTAGTACAGTTGGCCACTTTCTGTAGGTTGCAGAAATGTTGTGTAATTTTAGTTCTGAGTCCCAATCTTTTCAGTGAGGGCAGTTGGAAGCCATCCTTTTTCTGTGTTGAATCAATATATGAAGGATTCCATAGTGGTTTATCATCATCGTTTAGTCTACTTTTCCATGCTTTCCCATTTGTTGAAGCAGATTTTTCTAGAGCTGGATGCTCTTCCTGTCACCAACCCTCACCTGTTTTCAAATAAGGTAATATTTCCCCATGGCCAGACGTGTTTTTCACAGAGGACTGGAAATAAACCACATCACCTGTGTGATTGTGATGCTTGTTTAGAACCATCACGTGATGTCTAAGCAAGGATACATATATTTATGTATCCATACACACACATACATACTAGGACATATGTATAGAGACATACATGCACAGACATCATTATCATTATCATCATCGAAATCGAAATCGAATTGAACCAGCCAGGATCCCTGGTCTGGTGGTACGTAAAAAGCACTATCCGACTCGTGGCCGATGCCAGCACCGCCTCGACTGGCTTCCGTGCCGGTGGCACATAAAATACACCAATCTGACCGTGGCCGTTGCCAGCCTCGCCTGGCACGTAAAAAGCACCCACTACACTCATGGAGTGGTTGGCGTTAGGAAGGGCATCCAGCTGTAGAAACATTGCCAGATTAGACTGGAGCCTGGTGCAGCCTTCTGGCTTCCCAGAACCCCGGTCGAACCGTCCAACCCATGCTAGCATGGAGAACGGACGTTAAACGATGATGATGATGATCATCATCATCATCATCTATTGCTGGCATGGGTTGGACGGTTTGACAGGAGTTGGCAAAGCCAGGGGCCACATCAGGTTTCATTGTCTGTTAGCTGGCAAAGCCAGGAACCACACCAGGTTCCATTGTCTGTTTCTGTTTGGTTTCTACGACTGGATGCCCTTCTTCATGCCAGCCACTTTACATAGAGTATTGGGTTTCTTTCAACTTGCGTCTTCTAAATCCACTCACAAGGCTGTGAAAAATGTGTCTGGCCATGGGGAAGTATTACCTTGCTTGGAAACATGTGAGGGTTGGTGACAGTAAAGGCACCCGGCCGTAGAAAAATCTGCCTCAGTAAATTCTGTCTGATCCATGGAAGCATGGAAAAGTGGACACTAAATAAAGATGGTGACACTGAAATCAAGAAGGGCTGGTCAGCAAACATGAACAACAACATCACTTGTTGTTTCTCTCTTTGTTCATTGCTTACTCTGAATGTCACTAAAATCTTCATTTCATTTTTTTTTTATGTATTTATTTTTCTCCATCCTTTTTTATAAAGTACTTAGTTTACTTCTGTAAATCTCTGTAGAATTTATGTGTATATGTATGTATGTGGCTGCATATTTATGTGTATATATGTATGTATATATGTGTGCGTCTGTATGGATATATGTATGTACATGTGTGTGTGTGTATTTATATTATTGTTTATAATTTTCTTTTACAACTCAGATTTAGTGTGTTGTCTTCTACTCACAATACTATCATTTACTTTCACTTAATGTATAGTAAATGTAAGTATACCAGTATCACTGCCACCAACATCATCACCATCATCGTCACCATAATGGCTTTTAGTATTTTGTTGAGGTTTTTTTTTTGTTTTGTTTTTTAACTTTGCCACCACCACCACCACTGTTACTTCCAACCTCCTTACTTCACTACCTTCTAAGTTTCATAACCTCTCCACCACGGCTGTTTAACACATGCACCACCTCCACTACCCTCTTCTCCGTTTTAAACCAAAATTACTTTTATTTGAAGATGCCATACCAAATGCATAATTCTCATCTCTTGAGATTCTACACTGCTGTTCTTGCTACTCAACCAACCCGTATTCACATACGCCATGTAAATATATACGCATACAAGTATGTGTGTGTGCGTGTGCGCGCACGTGCACATTTGTTTACATATATGTCTATGTACTCATAGTTATATGTATTCTACAAGCTTGTCTCATTCTTTCATATCTCATGCATAATGGTAGTTGCATGATGTGTGTACCCTTATGCATACACACACACACACACATCAACATACATATATTGTACCTCAGTCTCACCTAAATATTCATGCATGTTGACAACTTCATCAGCATCATCATCATCATTTAGCATCTGTGTTCCATGCTGGGATGGGTTGAACAGTTCGGTGCTTATCTGGGACTAAACTGGCACTCTGTCAGGTACAACAGTGAGGGTTCCAGTTGATCCAATCAGCGGAACAGCCTGCTTGTGAAATCAACATGCAAGTGTCTGAGTACTCTTCTGACACATCATCATCATTTAATGCTCGTTGTCCATGCTGGCATGGGTTGGACGGTTTGACTGGGCTGGCACGCTGGAAGGCTGCACAAAGACTCGTCTGATTTGGCATGGTTTTCTACGGCTGGATGCCCTTCCTAGTGCCAACCTCCCTGAGAGTGTAATGGGTGCTTTTACATGCCACCAGCACAGGTGCCATTTGTGTGACACCAGGGTGCATTTACGTGCTACCAGCACAGGTGCCAATTTGCATGACGCTGGTACCTGCCACAACTGCAATTTTGCTCGTGTGCACTTAACATAGTTCTCGGGAGATTCAGCATGACACAGAATGTGAGAAGGCTGGCCCCTTTGTAATTACAGGTACAACTCATTTTTGCCAGTTGAGAGGACTATAGCAGCAGGACATAAAGTGTCTTGCTCAAGGACCACCAGAAATCAAACACACAGCTTCACAATCATGAGTCAAACACCCTAACCACTAAGCCACTTGCCAACCACAGGCATACAGAAATACATAGGACTACAAAGGATTATAGCAATGTCCAGCAGTTACACTGCACCCCATGTGCCTTTTCTGTTGCCAAACATGTAATATGGTTGGTAGAACATACAATTTCAATGGTCCTCAACACAGTGTAGGCATTAGCATAACTGGACTGACACATCTTTGAGTTACACAAGCCATTTGGCTGACTAACCTGCATCTACATGGTACAGATTTGCTTAGCCATGACTAAGACCTGGGACTATACAAGGACATGTTTTGAGTACTTAATTTATTTCTTTATTGCCCACAAGGGGCTAAACATAGAGGGGACAAACAAAGACAAAGTGATTAAGTCGATTACATCAATCCCAGTGCATAACTGGTACTTATTTAATCAACTCCTAAAGGGTGAAAGGCAAAGTTGTTCTCAGCAGAATTTGAACTCAGAACATAGCAGCAGACAAAATACTGCTAAGCATTTTGCCCAGCATTTTAACGATTCTGCCAGCTTGCCACCCTGTTTTGAGTACTTAATGGTTCCATATATATATATAGAAAGGGAGAGAGAGACATATGCTAATATCAAACAATGAAAATGAGTGCTCAACACTATTAGTGGATAAACATTTTTTATGGGATAACAAGGCAGCCAATAGTTTTATGCTAAAGAGATCTCAACATTTCCATATGGCTCCTTTGAGCAGTTGGGGATATCTTTTCCCCATGAAACCATTGGTTGCCTTGTTAGCCCACAAGTATATATATATATATATATATATCTTGTGAAATCTTACAAGTCAGCAGTTTAGGGTTCAATGAGCTGAGTTCAAAATTTGTTGAGTAGACAGACCTTTCAGACGTTTTAGGCCCATGGAGAAATTCATTTAGATAAAGGAGCACCTTGGTAGAGAAAAGGTTGGAAGCCATTGATCTATGCAAATGCTGCAAAGTGCTTGTTAACTGCTCTCTCAAAGCAAATTTTATTTTGTACTGTATTTTGTATACCTTACTTATCAATATTCATACCATTGAAGGCATCAAGGTGGCACAATCATTAACATGCTTAGCAGCATTTCATCTGTCCTTACATTTCTGAGTTCAAATTCTACTGAGGTCAACTTTGCCTTTCATTTTTTCAGGGTCGATGAAATAAGTACAAGTTACACACCAGGGTCGATGTAATTGACTATCCCCCTACCCCAAATTTCAGGTCTTGTGCCTCTGGTAGAAAGGATTACTGTTATTATTTAGTCCCAGCAGAAAGGGAGAAGGTGATAGAACAGCAGCAAGAGCTGAAGGTTTTATTTTTGTAGTTGTTTTTTATGTAATTCAGTTCATTTAGAAACAATCTGTAGTGCACCAGTGCTACCTTACAATATCTGTCACTGCTGCTGTTTTTAATGGTTAGCTTTGTCTTTCTCTCTCTCTCTCTCTATCTCTATCTCTATCTCTCTCTCTGGGATTTTCAGGTGATATTTTATTAACATGCACTCCACTTACTAGCTTTAGATAGGTTTTGGGGTGGGAAAGCTGCAAATTCTGCTGCTGGGTTTATTTGTTTGTCATTTCTTTCCTGACAGGAGAATGGTTCTGTTGAGGTCAGACTGGAGAAGTAGGGCAAGCAAAGTGTCAACAATTTAGCTTATCTTAGGTAGAAACATAAATATTTTGGTTGAAGTTAAGTGGATCAAGTGGCCATTGTGTGTGTGTGTGTGTCTCTCTCTCTCTGTCTTGTCTCTGTTATAGCCTTTTATTTCTCTATTTCAGTCATGTTGGGGGTACCACCAACTTGAAGGGTTAACTTGAACAAATCATCAACCCTGGTATTTATTTATTTTTTAAAGTGTGGTACATATTCTATTGTGTGCTCTTCTGCCAAACTGCTAAGTTACAGGAACATAAACAAACCAACCCTGTTGTCAAGTTTTGGGGAACACACACACACACATGCATGTGCGCACACACACACACACTCATACGCGCACACATACTCACACACTCACTCACACATGCACACACACAGGCATGTGGCTTAGTGGTTGAGGTATTTGGCTAATGTTCATACGGTCATGAGTTTGATTCCTGGTGACATTATGTCCTTAAGCAATTCACTCTATTAACGTTGCTCCAGTCCACACAACTAGCAAAAATGAGTTGTACCTGCAATTCAAAGGGGCCGGTCTTGTCATATTCTGTATCACACTGAACCTCCCTCAGAACTATGTTAAGAATACACATTAAGAATAGGCGTGTCTGTGGAGTGCTCAGCCACTTGCACATTAATTTCTCAAGCAGGCTGTTCCATTGATCAGATCAACTGGAACTCTCATCGTTATTCTGTATCACACTGAACCTCCCTCAGAACTATGTTAAGAATACACATTAAGAATAGGCGTGTCTGTGGAGTGCTCAGCCACTTGCACATTAATTTCTCAAGCAGGCTGTTCCATTGATCAGATCAACTGGAACTCTCATCGTTGTAACCAATAGTGCCAAGTTTCTCCTATAGGGACAAGCTTGAAATTTGGGGGAGGGAGCCAGTCAATTACATCAACCCAGTACTCAACTGGTACTTAATTTATCGACCCCAAAAGGATGAAAGGTGAAGTTAACCATGGCAGAATTTGAACCCAGAATGTAACGACAGACGAAATACCGCTAAGTGTTTCTCTCAGTGAGCTAACAATTCTGCCAGCTTGCCATCTTAATAATAATGATAATAATAATTATAATAAGGGTGGCAAGCTGGCAGAATTGTTAGTACACCGGGCAAAATGCTTAGCAGTATTTCGTCTGCCGTTACGTTCTGAGTTCAAATTCTGCCAAGGTTGACTTTGCCATTGCCTTTCATCCTTTCAGGGTTGATGAATTAAGTACCAGTTGAATACTGAAGTCCATCTAATCGACTTAATTCCTTTGTCTGTCCATGCTTGTCCCCTCTATGTTTAGCCCCCTGTGAGCAATGAAGAAATAAATAATGTGTATGTAACAAAATAATAAGAGAAAACTATAAATGAAAATCCATTTCATCTAGTGATAATGTATTTTTCCATTTTTACTAATGAAGGGAAAAAAAAAACCCCTTCAGCTATACAGACCATTAAATCTGCTATTTATACATCTCTTGCTTTGTATCCACTGAGGATACCTGTATAAAATTATACTATGGATTTAATAGTCTGTCTACCTCTATACAAGAACACTTATTGGTAACGGGTTCTACACTCTACACGCTTCTTTGCTAAAGCGTACTACTGCTGAGCATTTCAGTGCTTTACCCCCCCCCCCACACACAGCTATACTCCCCCCCCCCCGCTATATCCACCATGTCTGCTGTAAATCTGTCAAGTTTTCCTCATAAAACATTGTTTAAAATGCAGAAACATTTCCTGGGAGACACTGTAATATGTATGTATGTATGTTTTATTGCAGACATACACTTAGATAAACTGCATTGTTTTATGTGTGGTATATGTATGCTGGCATGGTTGTGTAGTAAAAAGCTTGCCTCCCAACCACATGGTTCTGGGTTCAGTCCTACAGTTTGGCACCTTGGGCGAGTGTCTTCTACTATAACCTTTGGCTGTTCAAAGCTTTGTAAATGAACTTGGTAGATGGAGACTGAAAGAAGTCCATATATGGTACTACTGTTAGTACGATAGCTAATGAGGGTTATCCGAGTTGTGGTTATTGCTAGTTGGAAACTATATGTGCATGTGTATGTGTACGTGTCTGTGTTTGTTCCCCATCACCACTTCACAACTATTTATGCTCTCATAACTTGGCAGTTTAGCAAAAGATACCAAGCTCTAATGAAAACAAAAACACTGGGGTTGATGTGTTCAACTAAAATCCTTCAAGGCAGTGCCCCATCATGGCCACAGGCTAATAACCAAAACCACTAAAATCCTCCAAAATATATGTTGTATATGTATGTTTCCCATGAACCTGAAAACCCTGGTCTCACTTCTAGCTAGAAGACTTCAAATCTATCTCTCTCTCTTTCACGGCCCCTGATTTTTTTTTTACCATGTTTTATACTACATTGTGCAGCATTTGTCATTCAAATCTGATCACACATGAATAACTTAGTTTCCTATAAAGCATCAAATGAAACCTCACAAGAACCAAACACAAATGGAGTGGAAGTCTTTAATCATGATCATCAATCATAATCATTTCACATCCTCCTTCCATGCTGCCATGAGTTGGACAGTCTGACAGGAGGTGGCCAGGCAGGAGTCTGCACCAGACTTCTGTGTCTGTTTTGGCATGGTTTTTACGGCTGGATACCCTTCCTAACACTGACCACCCCATAGAGTGGGCTGAGTGCTTTTTACATGGCACCAGCATAGGCAAGGTTAGTTTTAGCATGGTTTTTTATGGTTGGATGCCCATATACTCTGAAAATCATTTCTGTGGCTGCAGTTATGATTTTGTGCCAGTGCACACAGCCATGTGGGGGTGTGTGCAAATTGTTTAATTTTAATTTCTTAATTGGGCACTAGGTCTTTTTACACTTCTTGAATTCCTTTCACCCTTTAGCATTTAAACAAGCCATATCCAGCCCAAATAATTCTACCTACTTTATGTTCAAACCAGCCAGATCTAGCCTCTCACACCTACTCAACAATGTCATTTTAAAACTAAACAATCACATCGTTGAAATCTCGAAGCTATGAGGATATGCTTGATTAATGCAAAATTGCGTGAATAACTAAGTGTTTCATTTGGCACTAATCTGACTGCTAAAAGATTAAAGCATCTCTTTCCTCTCTTAGCCTTTCAATCCTTGTGGAGTGGAGACCATTGTCGTCGTCATCATTTTAACATCCACTTTTCCATGCTTATATGGGTCAGACAGAGTTCATTGAGGCAGATTTCCTATGGTCAGATACCTTTCCTGTTACTAACTTTCACCTGTTTCTAACCAAGATAATATCTCCCCATAGCCAGACATGTTTTCACTGAATATTGGAAATGAATGTCACTGCTTGTATGACAGTGACATTCATTTACAACCACTATACAATGTCAAAACAAAAGAGACTCAAAACACACTCACACACAAACATATATATTAACACAAGGGCTTCTTTCAGCTTCCATTATCCAAATCCACTCACAAGGCTTTTGGTTGGCCTGGGGCTATAGTGAACCACCTACTATAGAACTGAACCTGAAACCATATAGTTCAGAAGCAAACATCTTAACCATACAGCCATGTCTACACCAATGACAAGTCCTTCTGTTCTGTTTGGTCTAATCTAACAGCTTTGTTTTTGTATTTGTGTTTCTTTCTTTGTTTTGTGGCTTGTTTGCTTAGAAAGTAGCTAAAATAATTCTTAGTCCTACTAACTCTGTGCCTCCCAAGAAGTTCTTTGACCAGAAATTGTTTTCAGTTTGTGGAGTAGCACACCTCTGTTACCCAAGAAGATATGGAAATTTTCTTTTGCTTTCTGAAAAAGCACTGACCCCCATGTATAAAGGACCCAGTACACTCTGTAAGTGGTTGGCACTAGGAAGTAGAAACTATGCCAAAATAGACTATGGAACCTGGTGCAGTTCCTGGTTTTACCGGATCCTATCAAACCATGCATCCCATGGCAGCATGGAAATGGATATTAAATGATGATGATGATGAGGTTGAAGTTAGAATAAAGAATGGTATTATGAGGCATAACTGATAACCTTATGGTAAACCTGGGTGACCAGCTTTTTGTTGAGCAGGCTTCTACTGTGTTGCACCTGCATATAAAAAATAGGTACCTACTGGAGGGAGGCCAGCAACTATACATAAGAAAACAAAAGACAGCTATTACACACAAAAAAAAAATGGTAATTCTTTTATAGATGACTGAATTGATCCAAAATGTTTATTGTAGTTATTATTTTATGAAATTCCATGTCAGTTGGTAGTATTTGAACTCAGATCTCAGTTTATTGACCTAATAAATAAACATGAGCAAAATATAAGCAAAAAAAAGCACAATTCTAGGTTTTTGTATGTTTATGATTGTATAACAATATATATATGTATGTATATATATATGTATGTATTATATATATGTATATATATATATATATGTATATATATATGTGTATATATATATTATGTGTATATATATATATATGTGTATATATATATATGTTATATATGTATATATATATATATATGTATATATATATATGTTATATATATATATATGTATATATATGTGTATATATGTATATATGTATATATATATAATATGTATATATATATGTATATATATATGTATATAATATATATATGTATGTATATATATATAATGTATATATATAATATGTATTATATATATGTATATATTATATATATATATATGTATATAATATATGTATATATATATAATATGTATATATATATATTATATATGTATATATATATATGTATATATATATATGTATATATGTATATATATATGTATGTATATATATATGTATGTATATATATATTATGTATATATATATATATATATGTATATATTATATATATGTGTATATATATATATGTGTGTGTGTGTGTGTGTGTATATGTATGTACATATAAAATCAGACAACAAAGAGAAAATTGGAGACTGTTGTTACATAACTTGAATTTTTTTTTGTCTGCTATTGTACTCTGTGATTCCTGCAGCATTCAATCAATTGGTGAATAACCTCAGATTTATAGCTTGTATAGATTGCCTGGTGCATTTAACCAACACGAATTCCTGTATTCCTCGCTTGGCATTCTTTTACTATTCGCCAGGTTTTCTACATTGAGTGCTGACTGAGGTATTCAGCTGCATTTCTTCAATCCCTGTTTCCTATCACCATGTGTGTGTGTGTATGTATATATATTATGTGTGTGTTTATACACACTGTTTCAGTCAAACTATCAAAGAAACTTTTATGAGGTCATTAAACCTGCTAGACATAGCAGCCAAAACTCCTCTCATTTCATGTCCTACCATAATTCTGGATAAACTGAAAAACAGGTTGGTCATGACTGGAATGGCTATGGCTATAGTCTTATTCTGCTCAATCAAGGATGGCCTCAGACTCAACTATACTGCTACAGGTAAACGTGACTTCTCGACAATAACTGTGTGTTGTTCTGCATTCCATTAAATCTCTTTGTGTTTATGTTTGTTTTATAAACACAATTAATTACTGCTAATTTATAATAATTACCATGTGCAATTAATATATTTGAGAATAGCAGTAATAAAATATATAATATTTGCATTTTCCACTTAGGCATAGCTCTGTGGTTATGAAGCTGTCTTTGTAACCATGTGGCTTTGAGTTCAGTCTCAGTGTGGGATACCTCAGGCGAGTGTCTTTCACTATAGCCTCAAGCTTACCAATGCCCTGTGAGTGAATTTGGTTAACTACTGTGTGGAAGTGTATGTATATATACATGCACATGTATACACACACACACACACACACACACGTGTATATATACATGCACATGTATGTATATATATATGTGTGTATGTAATATATATAATATATACGTGTGTGTGTGTGTGTATATATGTATACACACACACACACACAGTCATCACAAAAGTAGACACCATTTTTGAAAGATATATTTCTAAAAAAATGTTATTTGATGCATTTAAATTCTTAATTTAGTATTTAGATATACCTTAGGTGCAGATGTGGCTGCATGGTAAAAAGCTTGCTTCCAAACCACATGATTCCAGGTTCAGTCCTACTGTATTGCACCATGGGCAAGTATCTTCTACTATAAGCCTTGAGCTGACCAAAGCCTTGTCAGTGGATTTGGTCGAAGACAGGAAATGAAAGAAGCCTGGTGCATGTATGTGTGTTGACAACTGATGTTAGTGTGTTTATGTCCCCATGAATAAGAAGTTCAGCAAAAGAGATTGACAGAATAAGTACATGGTATAAAAATATATAAGTAATGGGGTTTGTTCATTCCATTAAAAATTCTTGAAGCCAGTGCCACGGCCTCTATGACTAAAATGATGGGGTAAAAAAATCCTTGTGCCTGATAGGTGCAAGAGTGGCTGTGTGGTAAGAAGCTTGCTTCTCAGCCACATGGTTCCAGGTTCAGTCCCAGTGTGTGGCACCTTGGGCAAGTGTCTTTTACTATAGCCTTGGGCTGACAAAAGCTTCATGAGTGGATTTGGTAGCTGAAAACTGAAAGCCCGTCTCACACACACACACGTGTGTGTGTGTGTGTGTATGAATGTATTTGTGTGTCTGTGTTTGTCCCCTCCACCATCACTTGACAACTGATGTTGGTATATTTACATCCCCGTAACTTAGTGGTTCAGCAAAAGAGACCAATAGAATAAGTACTAGGCTTACAAAGAATAAGTCCTGGGATTGATTAGTTTGACTAAAGGCAGTGCTCCAGCATGGCTGTAGTCTAATGACTGAAACCAGCAAAGGAGCAAAGAGTAATTACATTAAAAGGTTTGAAATACAAAGTAATGATCCACTTGATATTTATAATGAGGAATGTTTATTTAGTGATGAGATATCTTTGTGCGTGTATTTGTTGCCACTCCACTGCAGCTTGGCAACCAGTGTTGGTTTGTTTATGTCCCCGTAACTTAGTCGTTCGGCAAAAGAGACCAATAGAATAAGTGCCAGGCTTAGAAAAACTGAAGTATTGCACTCGATTTGTTTAAAACCTTTCAAGGTGGTGCTGCAGCATGGTTGCAAATCAATAACTAAAACAAGTGAAAGCTAAAGGATAAAAGAGTGGTGCCAACAATTGCTCTCAACAGATGACTACTCCTGCATTGGACGAGGATGATAATATTTGCAAACAAATCTGTTCTATTGAGCTGCTACACAGCAGCTACCTCACAGCTGCTGCCCCTATCTCTGCTTTTAATGATGCTATTCCATGTCTTTGGACATCTGTATGTGATTCATCATAATCTTATTACTACTACATTATCAGTTCATTCAAGGCTGATGGGTGTGGACTGATAGAATTGGTTGAGCAATAGAGTAGAGCTCTTGTTGTATTTTAGCTGCTATTCTTTTAGTCTTTATTCTTTTAATACAGTTCTATATTTAAGAGATGAGGAATTATGTACATTATTTACATTTGACGGATATTTGTCCTCATCTTATTTGTTGTTAACACAACATTTCGGCTGATATACCCTCCATCTTTCATCATGTGTCTTGGGGAAATTTCGAACCTGGGTTCTCGCTCCTAAGGTATTTTCCGATGTTGTTGTTGTTGTTATTCAGGTCACTGCCTGGAATCAAACTAACCCCAAGATTCCAAGTTCAATTCCAGGCAATGACCTGAATAATAATAATAATAATAATAATAATAATAATAATAATAATAACAACAACAACAACATCGAAAAATATCTTAGGAATGAGAACCCAGGTTCGAAATTTCCCCTAAGACACCTGATGAAGGCTGGAGGGTATATCAGCCGAAATGTGTTAACAACAAACAAGATGAGGACTAATATCCATCAAATGTAAATAATGTTTTATTCTTTTACTTGTTTCAGTCATTTGACTGTTGCCATGCTGGAGCACTGCCTTGACGGGTTTTAGTTGAAGAAATCGCCCCCAGGACTTATTCTTTGTAAGCCTGTTACTTACTTCAGCGGTCTCTTTTACCAAACCGCTGAGTTACAGGGACATGGAAACACCAGTGACAGTGTGGGGTGACAAACACACATAAATATATATACATATGTACGTACGTATCTACATACGTACTTACCTATACGATGGGCCACTTTCGGTTTCCATCTACTGAATCCACTCACAAGGCTTTGATATCATGTGATAGTTGTAAGCGAGTGTCACTGTCATGCAAGCAGTATCATTCATTTCTGATCTTCTTTGAGAACATGTCTGGCCTTAAGGAAACATGTCTGACCATGTTTGAAAGTAGGTGTGAGTTGGTGACAGGAAGGGCATCTGACTAGAAAATCTGCCTCAACAAAATCTCCATCCAAATATGTGAGCATGGAAATGTAGATATATTAAATGATAAGTCATTGGAGCATGGTCAATGCCAGTGCTGCCTGGCTGGCATCTCTGCAAGTGGCATATAAAAAGCACCTTTCGAGTATGGTCGATGCCAGTGCTGCCTGGCTGGCATGTAAAAAGCATCATTCAAGCGTGGGAACTACATTAGGGGTACACATGTCTGTGGAGTGCTCAACCACTTGCACATTAATTTCATGAGAAGGCTGTTCTGTTGATCAAATCACCTGGAATCCATGTAATCGAAACTGACGGAGTGCCAGTATGCGACTCAGTACACATCTTTATAGTATTCTGCTGACGTGATAGTTACCTAACCTGATGGATTTAATTGCCTGTGAGTCAGAAATTCAACATTCCAACTTCAACATTTATCTTAAAATTTCAAAAGTCTTGCATATGGAACTAAAGTCAATAAGCAGCTTTCTGTTGTATGTTCATCACATTCAGGTGAATAAGTGTACGGAGAGAAGTTGTTGACGTGTATTTTCTCTGGTCCTAGAAAAATTAATAGTCAGTAGATCTATGATTAAAGACATTTGTGCTATGACCATCCTGTCTTTTGAGGATTACATGGGACTACATGATTTAACGCCCTTGGCTTAAAGTGTAAGATGCAATTTGAGGAAGATGTAGCTGATATTCTAGCAGGGCAAGCAATCATGTATAGGCTTCCATATTGGTTCAATTCAGCTATAGTTGATGTTGTAGCTTAACCCCAGATCAAACACATGATCAAAGGCAATCTGGGCATGACTAACTCTCCTTTTTTTTTTTCAGTTATGCTATATCTAGAACATTATTATTTAATGTATCCTTCCCCTTTTTAGGTGGTATGGGACAGAGATTCTGCTGTTATTTCTAGCCAGTTATTTCTAACCACTTAGAGGTTTCCTAGTTGCTTCAGTATGTGCTGTGTGTATGTATAGGTTTTTGTTTGTTTTTCTTTAATTATGCAAGAGGAGGTTAATTAGTGTAGCAAATTTACCACTCCTCGAGAAGGCAAGCAGTGCTTAGGTCTTTTGGATTGTACTGATCTCTGGGTTACTCATTTGACATGTTGTAAACCATGCCTCTTCCATAAATTATTTCTCACCACACACACCAAACACACACACACACACACACACCTGAATGAGCTCTTCAAAACTCTTTAAGCTAAGTGCACTTCGTGTTCACCTTTGTCCTCTGCACAAGGCCATATACACACGTGTGTGTGTATATATACACACACACACACACACACACACACACACACTCATATTTACATAAAATAAGGATAAAAATCACGTTGGTGATTATTGTCAAATAGTCAGCATGAAATAAAAATTTATAAGCAATTTATATATCAAATTAATAATTATATTAAGAGAGAGAATCAAAATCTGACTTTTCTCTTCCATGCTGAATGAATGTCTGAAGATAATGTAATGTTTAGACATTGATTCAGCATGGAGGAGGAAAGTCATGGTTCAACTTTCTCCCTTAATATAATTATATATATTAATAGTAATGGTAAGACAACAAAAGAATGAAAGAGACCTCGATATTATGTAGTTTTATCATGGCAACCGATTAATTGTCACATATTATATTTAATATAGATATGTAACCACATGTGAATCGTTGGCGATATTTTTTCCTCCATCTTCCCTTCTATAGGACTTTCCTCTATTTCCGAAGAAGAGCATCTGCTCAAAACATTAAACCATCTTTCTTTCCTCTCTTGAGCATCTGCTAATACATTACATGTACCACATCCTCGTATTGTTGTTTTTTTGTGTTTGTTCTTTTTTAGATTTACTATATGTATATATATATATAGATGATAATGATGATGATGATATGTATATATATATATATATATATATATATATATAGATGATAATGATGATATATATATATATATATATATATATATATATATAAAATTGTTTAATGTCTGTTTTCCATACTGACATAGTTTGGATGATTCGGTATGAACTGATGAGCTAGAGGCCCATGCTGACCTCTAATGTCTGCTTTGGCACAGTTACTGAGGCTGGATGGTCCTCCTAATGCCAACTGCTTAACAGAATGCACTAAGTGCTTTTTATGTGGCACTAACACAAGTGAGGTCACCAAGTAACTTACAAAACAAGACTCCTTCACTGAGTGGTGTAGAGTATCAAGGGATATGAAAGTATAATAGAGGGGACAGGAGCAGGTGTCTTGCTAAGAGAGGTGAATGCATAGCTTGCCCATCTGAAGAGAGAGAGAGAGAAATAGATGTGAGGTTGAGGTACATAGTGACTATGAAAGAGGGAATGGGGTAAAACTGTGGTTCTTAGACATTTTCTTGCCTATGGACCCCTTTATTTTGTATTTTACTCAACTGGACCCCCATAGCCATTCATAGTTTAAGACACCCCGTTATATTTTTATAATTAAATATTATTTGGCATGGTATAAAAAATTGGTTAAAATATTTTGTGTGTTGCAGATGTGTACCCAGTGGAGGCGTGTTGTGCTGTGGTTAGGGTGTTGGACTCATGATTGTAAGATTGCAGTTTCAATCCCTGGACCAAGCAATGCGTTGTGTTCTTGAGCAAAAAACTTCATTTCACGTTAGCCCTGTCCACTCAGCTGGCAAAAGTGAGTAATCCTACAATGGGTCGGCATCTAATCAAAGGGATAAATATATGTGTGTGTGTGTGTCACAAAAACTGGGAAACCAGCCCTTTCGAGTCAATAGAGCTCAAGACAGATGCTTTATTTTTATTTTGAAGTATAATTAATTCATTGTACATAAACTTTGGCAACAAAATCTTGTGTGGACTTCCAAGGATCATGTGAACCGACCTCGGTTGAGAACCACTGGGCTAAACAAACAGGAAATATGGGCTGGTAAATGCGCTACAATGTGAACACTACGTGACGGATGATAGAGACGGGAGTTGAGTTGGATGCATTGAATATCAGTTTGAGGGGACGGGGACACTTGTACATAGGCATACACATACACACACATGTTGGCATACAGGTTTATAGATTGTTCGTTTCCTTTTTTTACCTTCAAATACATTACCTTATTTCACTGTTTTGAATTTATTGATCTTTAAGTTATTGAGAGTTTGGTGGCACTATTGTTGATGTTTTCTGATTAATCAATAACGACAACGACGATGATGATTGTATTATTAAATTCAATATTTGCAGTAAATGATAATAAGTGTGTGTGTGTGTGTCTGCAGTTTCTTGCATAAGTAATAATGGTAAATATGATGATAATGTGAAAAATATTTTCTTTGCATATATAATAATGCTGCTGTTGATGATGATGATGATGATAATAAGAATAATGATAGGAAGAAAAGAAATTTGTGTGCATCATACATATACATACATATTTGTATATGTATGTACATTGATATTAATGCATGTGTATGTATATACATATACATATCTATATACACACACACACATATATATGTATATGTATATATGTGAAGTTTCTTTAGTAAATAAAGAAAACAGTTTGACTTTGCATACATTTGCATCTTTTTTCCTTCCATTATGTTAACTTTTGATTAATTTGCCTCTGCCATCACTGTCACCACCACCACCACCATCCTTCTCTCCAATTCCATAAATTTATTCATGAATCCATGCAGGCACACAGACACACAGATGCTCACTCTGTCCTACCCCCACCCTCATCCCTGTCTCCGTCTTCTCTTCTCCATCGCCCTCTGCCAGCTTATGCTGTTTTCCTTTCTCGATCTTTTTCTTTACATTACTGATTTCAATAATTAAAGATTTTCCAGGTCAACAGTGATGTCTATAATCAAATAAGTTTTAGCCAAATATTTCTCTTTGTGTTGTGTGTGTGTGTAGATTTATAGGGTTATGTATGCAGTCATGTCTATCTATGTGTGTGTATGTATGCACATCAAACTTACTTGCAGAAGTTTAAACTACTTATATATATATATATATATATATATATATGTATATACCAATTATAGTTTGTTAGATATTTTCATTATATTAGGATGGTGGTGGTGGCTGGCAGAGACTGAAGAGGGTCAAACTTCATTTCAGTTAATTGAAATGAAAGACCACAAGTTCTGAGTTCAAATTGTACCAATGTTGGCTTTGCTTTCATTTTCTTTGCTATATGTGATATTTATGTTTCTCTTACACACACATATTTATAGGGGTGTTAGGAAGGGCATCCAGCCATACAAACACTGCCACAGCAGACAATTGGAGTCTGGCCAGCTCCATATCAAACTGTCCAACCCATGCCAGAATGGAAAATGGGCATTATATGATGATGACATTCTCTGTGTGTGCATGTTTAGTATAATCTAAGATGTTAATATACACATCCAAGATAGACCAGTCCATCACAATATCCAGTTCTCATTGCAGTGTGGTGGGCTGTGTTGCTCAGTAATTCAGGGATCTATGCCAGCAGAGTGCAATCTCCTGGAATGGCCTCTCATACTGGTTAGATCAAAGAATTGGAGCCAGGCTAATAGGGACAACCTCTTCCCAAACGTAAAAATGGGTTTGCTTAAGGCCAATACCTTTATCTAGAAAAAGCAAACTTACATCAATGACAATTCAATACCAGCAAGACTTGGGAGTGGATAGCCCTGAGTTGAGAACAGTGGGGAGGAGTTGTTAATGGCCTATGCTCCATAGAGAATGAAGAACTTAATAAGGAGGTGGAAACGGTTGGGTCGAGTTTGTCGCTATAAACTGAACTCAGCTGTCAAGATCACTTCGCAGTGAGTTCCACAAGGTAAAAGATGTGGTGGAAAACAATAGCAAAAGATCTTAAAAGCAGAGGGTTAACAATGGAACAAGCTGTCAAGGACACTTTCAGTGTTAGAAGGTGGAATGATTTTGCTGTCGCTTCAAGTGCCACAAGATACAATGAGAATTGGATGAATGAATGGTTTCATAGCACTCAGTTTTAACATTTACTCCTTGATTAATTGATGCCCTATTCTCCTTTTTAACCCTTTCATGTTTAGACTGGTCATACCTGCCCCCAAATACTCTACACGTTTTATATTCAAACTAGCCATATCTAGCCTCTCATACCTAAACTACATTGTCATTCTAAAAATAAATAATTGTCCACTCTGCTGAGTGGTTGGTGTTAGGAAGGGCATCCAGCTGTAAAAATCCTTTGGCCTGGCTGAATTTTGTGGTACTGTCCCACCCATGCTAGCATGGAACACAGATGTTAAATGATGATATTGAAACTTCAAAGCTAGGAGATAATACACGATTAATTCAAAACAATTTGAGTGAAAAAGCAGAGTAATCTGAACACTCAAGGGTTAAAGGAGGGGAGAGCAGGGTGTCAGTGTAATAAATATGTATTTCTTTCCTTTTCTTCCTTCATTCCTTTCTTTCTCTCCTCTACCCTCATTCTTTGGTTTCTTCTCTCATATTCACCTTCTCTCAGGACATATAAAGGTTTGTGCCTGGTTTATGAAGACAAGTCAAAGCAACAGGCTGAGTTGGTGTGTAGTAAATTCCTTGCCATATTGCGGGTTATTATCTATGCTTACATTGATTCCTCTTTGGTGTTGTTTTGCATTATAATAATAATAATAATAATATATATATATATATATATATATATAATATATATATATATATATATACGAATTATAAAAATAAATTTTAAAAATATACAGTACTATTTCTACTTTGTGGATTTCCACCTGTCACAGGTTGGGGTTTGGAACGTAACACCCACAATAGTCGTGGGATTACTGTACCACATATCTGGCCACAAGCTGGTGTCTCAGGGGCAGTGGAGGGCAAAGGATCACAGCCTAGGACACTAGTAGTGGCACTGACTCCTGGTTTGTGCCAGTCTTTGCCTCCGGAAATGGGATAACGGCAGCACAGAAGTCACAAGAAAACAATGTATGGTCAGATGGGGGTTTGTTTTGACATGCAAGGTTTGATCCCCCCCCACCCACCCCCGAACATCACAATCTCTGTGGTGGGGTTTGAACTCCAGACATAACTAGATACCACTTGGCATTATTATGTCTGATGCTCACTCCAACGTCTAACCAATTCCACAATCTGATAATGTTTCCCGCCCTCTGCTACTACGAGAATGTGCACATATGAACAGCAACTGGCAGCAACAATAACAGCTCCGGAATTAGGCAGGCTTAAAGCTAGCAGCATACTTTTTCCTTCATTCCAACATCTGGGTTTAGAGTTAACTGGATGAGGTGGATGGGAGGGATACGGGCAACTGGTCCCCACTGGTATTGTCTCCCATCGAGGCTCTTGAAGTGTCACGTTGGTTTCCCCCACACATACCTCACCTCCTCTCTGCTTGCTAATATCACATTTTTTTAAAAATCTTTTGTCCCATCTCACCCCACCCCCTCCATTTGCTCTTTCTTCCACCTACTTTCATTACTTTCTTTACTGCCCACTCCACCCCTCACCCCCTATATTATTTTTTTTATTTCTCCTTCTCCTCCCCTTCTCTGCAATCCATCCGTCTCTACCTTACAGTCACTCCGTCATCACACTCCCCTTTTCTCACTCTTTCAGTTCCCCCCCTACCGCTACACCCACCTCTGACCTCACTTCTCTTACCTACCACCTCTTCCCATCACCGTTTCTTTTTACCTGCCTCACTCGTCTTTTATTAGCTCCTCTCTCTCTCTCTCTCTCAATCTATAACAGCATCTCTTGGCTTTTCTGATGCATCAACACCGAAATGGTTGCAAGCTGAGCTCATGTTTCTAATAAAAGGTAAACATAGAGGTATATATATATATGTATGTGTGAGGGAGAGAGAGAAAAGAGGAAGAGGGCGGTTTAAGGAGTGTGTATGTAGAGGGGGTACAAGCTAAGAGACCTCCTCCACCACCACCACCACCAGGAACACACACACACACAGAGTTTAAGGTTAGACACATGCTAACAAGGCTATGCTGTTTATATTTCAAAATGATGTCATCGAAAACATTCACCTGGCCTGTAATCATGTTTCATAAATTAAGGGTTTTTTTTTTAGGAGATGACGGTAAGGATGGAAGTGTAGACGGTGGGTGGGGGAATCTTCTGGTATTGTCATCGTCGTACTTGAAGTGGGTTATTTTTATTTTTAAGGGAGAGTAGAAAAGGGGTTTTATGTTTTAACCGAATTGGGTTTGCTATTTGTGACGGTTTATTTTTTTTTATATACATTTGGGGAAAATTAGTGAAATTTTATTTATTTATTTAACGGTATATGGTGTTGTAAGCTGTGGGGTCTGTAGGAGGGGTGTTGGTGTGATGTGTTATACACCTGTGTACACACACACACACACATTCTCTCTTTTTCTCTCTGCACACACACACACACACCTATTGTGCACAGAACTAGTTATGTGCATAGATTTATTCTGCACGTATGGGGCTCTTGTGTGCTCGCTCGCTCGCACGTGTATGGGGTTGATGGGAGCAAGTATGTGCGCTTGTTTGTGTGCATAGGCGTGCATGTGTATGCATTGCAAAGAGAAAGAGACAGACAGTCTGATCAGAATACATAAAGATGGAATTTCAAAGCATGTTGGCAACATCATTTTCTGAACTTATTTTTGTGAAGTTCTTTTACCTTTCTTCGTCTAGGCACGCGTGTCCATCACACACACACACACACACACACACACACACACACACGTCACTCTCTCTCTCTCTCCCCCTCCCTCCCATTCATTCTCCATAAATCATACAAATTTTGAATGTTTGCATAAAGTTGAAGCACTTTCTTTTTCCTTTTTGTGCCCTAATTCATGCCCGACCGATCAGATTTACCGACAGCTTTCAAACCATTGACCAAGCTTGTCTTTTACAATATCTGGATTTTCACTTTTCAACGTGTTCTCTCTCTTTCAAGATAGTGGGGTGTAGTTTGAAGAAAATTTGGCTGCTATTTCTAACAGGCCGACAGACGAATTAGAGTGTCTTCCATGAGTATGTAACTGAAGCAATTGTTTTTACAGGTGAATCTGCTCTTTACTCTTGTAAAGAGTGGAATTCTGTTGAACAATCAGACTTCTGCTCATGATACAACCGTATTACAATTACACATTATATGTAGAAATGAATGTAAAAATCATTAATACATGTATCATGAGTGCAATGAGATATATATATATATATATATATATATATAACACGTGTGTGTGTGTGTAGCATTAAGGTAAAAGGATATGTAATACTATCTATATATATATATATATATATATAGGCAGGCGCAGGAGTGACTGTGTGGTAACACGCTTGCTTATCAACCATATGGCTCCTGGTTCAGTCCCACTGCGTAGTACCTTGGGCAAGTGTCTATAGCATCGGGCCAACCAAAGCCGTGTGAGTGGATTTGGTAGACAAACACTGAAAGAAGCCTGTCATATATATTTATAAACAAATGGGTGTGTATATGTTTGTGTCTGTGTTTTCCCCCCAGCATCACTTCACAACCGATACTGGTGTGTTTACGTCCCTGTAACTTAGCAGTTCGGCAAAAGAGACCGCTAGAATAAGTACTAGGCTTATAAAGAATAATCCTGGGGTCGATTTGCTCGACTAAAGGCGGTGCTCTAGAGAGAGAGAGAGAATCGTTCTGTATATCATACTTAACGCAGATAGACTGTATAAAGCATGGAAACTGCAGTATTCGTCTCGAGAAAGTATCTCGTAGAGATGTTTTGTGTTATATAAAAAATATAGCAGCAGTAGGCGAAAAATGTCTAGCAGCGTGTGTTCATCTATCAGCATATATCGAAATAATGTATGATTTTTAAAGTGACATACAGTGTCGCAAGCAGTATTAGCAGAAAACTGTTTGACTTATGCGTTTTTTTTTTTTTCTTCAGCTTTGAAGATAGATTTTGAACAAATGTATGATTTCATTCGTGTGCCTATATGGGTTTTTGCAAACTATATATTTGATATTGTTTAGCCCCGCCACCGGTCATTCATGACCGAACAGTCAATGATCGGAAGTTTTCCATCCATGTTCATCCTGTCTTTTTCAGGCTAATGACTGTATTATCTAATGTGTTCTTTGTATATTGAAGGCGAATGGATATGATTCGACTGTTGTTTCTTACAATTTGGGTTGATCACTCTGCCTCCTTGTATCCTCAGATCAATCCCGATTGAGCAGACCTATAATCAAATACTTTGTTTAATGTGTCTTTGTGTTATTTAAGGGAATTTTCCTGCTATTTCTGACAGGTCAAGCGACTATATAGATCAGTGGACGTTTAAAAAACTTTTTTTTACGTAATTAAATCTTATTCGGAACCGTATAAAAAAATTATTAAAATGTGTTTGTAGAGGTATAAACAATTTATTTCACATAAATTTTAACAATAAAACCTTATATGGACCCCAGTGGAGAACTACTACTATAGATGTTCTATCATTGACTTGTCTCTGTAATAGGTTGAAGTTGTAGTTTCCACAAATTCTCGTTGTTGAGGAGTGGGCTATGATTAAGGTAGAAGACAAATGACGAATAGTGCGCCAACTAGCATTTCCAAGCACCAGTGTGTGTGCATCCCGAGTGGCCCTCGAGTTTTCCTCCGCCTCCGTAAAAACGTTGCCCGGGACAGACTATCCCCATTGCTTCCCTAGTTATGCTACTACTGTGTGGCCAAATAGCATTTCCAAACCACCTCAGCTGAGATCCGTTTCGAAGTTTCCTCTCAAAAGAACGTTAACACCGAACGTGGTTTCATGCAGTTACCAACCCATTGTTTGATTTTTTTTGTCTCCTTTATTTCTGTGTTTTCTCTTTTGAGCTTTGAAGACAGCGTTTACATTACATGAAGCTTTAACTTCAGCCAACACACAACACCTGTTAAATTCACTTTTCGTGTATTTCTTGGTATCCAAATTTATGTCTTGTCATTGCCATCTGGTCACTTTCCATACCGGCCTTCAGTCAGGTTCAAGAACTAGTTGGTGTGCGGACACGTAAGCTATGCAAATGCTCTGTATGCGCTGTACGGTTCAGAGTAGATAACGTTGCACAATCAGTTTCTCTCAAGAGACTACAACTGACCTCTTTCTGAAACACGTCTAACATTTAGAAGTGAAACAATGGATTAGATATAGTCTTGGACTAACACACAAACACAAAGACACACACAAACAAACGTGCGTGCGTGTATGTGTCGTGCTGTAACTTATGATGCCTTGATTTACAAGCAGTAAAGTTCGCAAAATTTAAATAAGGTTTATTATGACGGAGGGAGTCAAGAATCTTGACATTTCCTGCAAAGTTCTTTATCAAAAACAGGTACTAGATCCTAGCGGAATGTTTGGAATGATAGTTATCTCTTAACCGTTTATCACTGGCTCACTGGGGCCAAATTGCAGCTCTTAAAGGCTCCCAGTAAAGGGCTAAGCATGGAACGTTGGATTTTTGCCTCCTTCCTACTTCCATGGCACATGAGCTTACTTAAATTTGCGTACATCATCATTATTATTATTATTTTCCTTTTGGCTGACATAGACTGCCCTCAGTTTTACCGGAGATTGGTTTTTAGTTGATGGCCAGCCTATCCAGAGGAATTTTATCTCCTGTGCATATTCGCTATGAAACCTGAGTTAAGCACAGCCCCAGAAAGTCTTTTGAAAATTTGGAGCCACTTTCATTTTTACACTTTCTGATATTTCTCATCTGTCTGTCTCTCTCCTCTGTGCAAGAAGGAAAAAAAAAAAAGAAAAATTGTAGCCAGGCAAAATATTATCTGAAAAGAAAAGAGAAAAAACATCAATCCGTATCCAGGTCATTTTTGACTTGGGGATAAATATTTAATTCTACCTATTTTGATGTCACGTAATAAACTAGGTTGTAAAAATATATCTCCTAAGTTTTGGAATGTGATGTTTAATTTCGTAATATTAAGTGGCAGAACGACCATTCCTTCAGTTTCTTTGATGAGAATATTGTTATTTACTCGAGGTCAACCCTGATCGAATAGATTTATGAGCAAAAGCGTTCAAGCCATGACCATCATGTCTTTTAGGACGTGGACTACATTATCTAATATGATTTTTTTAAAAGACGGTATACTTATTTGAGAGAGATTTGCCTAATATTTCTAGCAGATCGAAAGACCACGCAGTAAAGGGAGTCTTTTTCGTTGGATCGTTTTGAGCTGGTTACTTTGAATGCCAAAGTGACTTTTCCCATTTTTGCTTCTTTCAGTGGTAAATTGGTGTCAACTCTTTGAGGAGATTTTAATTGCAATCAACTAGCATCTTCGTTGTGTTTGTGCGTGCATGCATGCACATAATACTGCTTGTGTACTGTGTTGGTTGTAACCGGATGTTCTGAATGTTAGAAGGCAAATTTAAACATTTTACTAAATAACTAACATATATTTTAAATGACACAGAAAACTGTGGGAGTCACATCGCACCCCCCCCCCCCCACACACACATACACATCGCAAAGAATTAAAATATACCCATGATGACATTTCAGATATTTTGTCTATCACAAAATGGTTAGCATGCCGGATAAAATGCTCAGTAGCGTTTCTTCCGCCTTCATACATTCTGAGTTCAAATTCCGCCAAGGTCGACCCTGCCATTTATACTTTTGGGGGATCGGGGGTGATAAAATAAGTACTGGGGGATTGGGAGCAATCATTGGAATCGACATGCTCCACCCGCTAAACTTGCTGACCTTTTGCCAAAATTTGAAACCATTGTTATTAAGACGGCGACGCGCTGGCAGAATCATTAAAGTATCGGGAAAGAAAATGCTTAACCGCATTTCTTCTGGCTTTACGTTCTGAGTTCAAGATAGCGCTGAGGTCGATTTTGTCCTTCGATAAAATAAGTACCAGTCGAGTACAGAAGTCGATGTAATCGATTAGCCCCCTGTCCAAAATTGAAGTCTTAGTGCTTATAGTAGAAAGTATTATTGAACTGGCAGAATCGTTAGCACGCCGGACAAAGTGCTTAGTGACATTTCGTTTGTCTTGACGTTCTGAGTTCAAATTCCGCCGAGGTCGACTTTGCCTTTCATCCTTTCGGGAGTTGATAAAATAAGTATCGGTTGAGCACTGGGGTCGATGTAATCGGCTTACCCCCTCACCCCGACATTATTATCCTTGTGCCAGAATTTGAAATCATTATTATTGTTGTTGTTGTGATTATTATTGGCTAGCTGGCAGAAACGTTAGCACGCCGGGCGAAATGCTTTTTCGTCCGCCGCTGCGTTCTGAGTTCAAATTCCCCCGAGGTCGACTTTGCCTTTCATCCTTTCGGGGTCGATAAATTAAGTACCAGTGACGCACTGGGATCGATGTAATCGACTTAATCCGTTTGTCTGTCCTTGTTTGTCCCTTCTGTATTTAGCCCCTTGTGGGTAGTAAAGGAAAAATGTTTTTTGTCCGTCTTTACGTTCTGAGTTAAAATTCTGCCGAGGTCGACTTTGCCTTTCATCCTTTCGGGGTCGATAAATTAAATGCCAGTGAAACACTGGGGTCGATGTACTCAACTAGTTCCTTCCCGCCAATTTTGAGGCTTTGCACCTTTAATAGAAAGGATTATTATTTTAATTTATTATTATTATTATTATTATTATCATTATTATTATTATTATTATCATTATTATTATTATTATTATTATTATTATTATTATTATTATTATTATTATTATTATTATTAACAGCAGCAGCACATTCAATTCGCAGATATTGTTTTCTAAGTATCTTTTTAGTCAGCGTTCTGTATGTATGATAAAATGTACCCAGTGCATCCTGTAAAACGGACATCCAGCCGGAAAAAAAAGTCCCAAACTAAACAAAAATGACATATGCAATAACAAAGGATTTGCAGTTTTCTTTTCTTCTTTGCTGTGTCGCAACAAGAGGGACCCCATACGACTCATACCAGCAGGGGAAAACAGGCATCAACTGATGATAATGACGAGGACGGTGATGTGTATTCGTTTGTTTATTCAAAGCTCAGCTTCCACCCCCCACCCTCAATCTGAATATGCTCTGCTACATTATGTATCAAATATTTTTTCATCTCTTTCTCTCTTAGCAAAATATATCTCACGCACTCGTTTTATTATTAAATGGTTAAGGCGACCGCAAAATGCGAAGTGGCATTTCATTCAAGTTTTACACTCAGAGTTCAGATGCCACCAAGGTTGACTTGGCTTTTCAACCTTTCGGGGTTGATAAAATAAGTACCAGTTGAGTACTGGGGGGTCAGTGTAATCCACAACCCACTTCTCAAAATTGCCGGCCTTCTGCCAAAATTTAGAAAAAATTATTATAGTTAACTAGTTATCTAATTAACCATTTGATTGATTAATCAAACTTGTTTTGTTTGATTAACCAATCACTCGATCAATTTATTGATTAGTTAATTGTTTAATTGGTAGTAATAATAAATTAAATAGAACCAGCATGTGTTTATCTTAATGACCCACACAAGGTACAAAAACTTTGCTATTATGGTTTATCTTTTACTTGTCTGTCATTAGACTGCGGCCATGCTGGGGCACCGTATCGAGGAGTTTTTAATCGATCGAATCGGCCCTAGTACTTTTTTTTTATCATCGATACTTATTTTTACAGAACCGCGAAGTCACGGGAACGTAAACAGACCATCACCGTTTGCCAATCGATGGTCACACATACTCACGCGCACACGCACGTTTATATACATGACGGGCTTTTTTCAGTTTCTGTCTACAGAATCCACTCCAAAGGCTTTGGTCGGCCCGAGGCTATAATAGATGACGGTTACCAAGGGTGCCACGCAGTGGGACTGAACCTGGAATCATGCGATTGGGAAGCAATTAAAATAAAATAAAATAAGAAAAAAACTACCAAGTCAGTGAAGTATTATTGGGGCTGAAAGTATCATCTGGACCCTATGGTATAGGAGACCGAAGGTAACCAGAACCTTCTCCCAGCTGCAGAAATTCAGTTTGTCGTGGGTACACGATCTTAAAGCTGAGTGCTGCCGCTTATTTTCTTGGGATGTGCTCTCTCCTAGCTTTTGTCTTCTTGGACTAACTACCCACAAGACAGCAGGACTTGTATTATACTCTTTTGTTTCAGTCATTTGACTGCGGCCATGCTGGAGCACAGCCGTAAAAGATTTTAATCGAACAAATCGACCCCAGGACTTATTCTTAGTAAGCCTAGTACTTATTCTATCGGTTATTTTAGCCGAACCGCTATGTTACGGGGACGTAAACATGCCAACATCTGTTGTCAAGCGGTGGCGGGAGGATAGACACACAAATACTTACATACATACATATATACGGCGGGCTTCTTTCAGTTTTCGTCTACGAAATCCACTCACAAGGCTTTGGTCGATCCAAGGCAATAGTAGAAGACACTTGCCCAAAGTGCCACGCAGTGGGACTTAACCCGGAACCATGTAGTTGGAAAGCAAGCTACTTACCACACAGCCCTCCCAATCCTTGATGTACAGCTTCTGTTGCATGGGACATGAATATTTAGCTGGAGAGGCTAGGTTTTAATTTAGGCTTGTGCCTCACCTCTCGCTCCTCCTGGTAGTGTTACGTGTATTTATACACACACACGCACATGGTTAGTCCTACACAACTGTGTGTGTTGTGTGTGTGAAACATTTTGAATGAAAGGCAATAATCATCTTAAGAGTCATGGCTTTTAGAGTGACTGAAGCCCAGCCTGAACATCTGCAAGAAAAATGTGTCTGTGTGTAATGAAGTGTGAATTGAATGGTCTAAATGGTAACCAGTCAACCATGAAGTGTGCAGTGAGGGGGAATGGAGTCCTTCTTAGCTTTTTTTTTCTCACAGGTTTTGATTTTTTTTAAATATAATTTTTATCATTGCAGTTTTGGTTGAGTAAAATTTAAACCCCTGCAAAATAGTTTCTTCAATATCACCACTCGGTCCTTGGATGCCTTGAGTGATGCTTATTCTGTGACAAAAATTCGGGCCTCCATCTCCTGCAATTTCTCACAAGACTGAATGGGTCACCATTACTTTTCCTACTGACCGCCGGCACGTGCGCGCGCGTTTATTTACATACATACATACATAAATAATAATCAAAAAATCAAAAAAATTTTTTTTAAATAAAAAAAAAAATCGCTGGAATTAAATTATTCAATCCCACCGTCCTCGTGTAAAGCAGTAGCTAAGGTAGTGTTAACATTTTATGTAGTGAGCTTTTAATATATGATTAGAAACATACTGTGAAGGGAACAGGAATTTTTTAGTGGACTTCCACAGCGAAGCATATATGGATGTATATGCGAATTAGACAGACAGACAGACAGACAGAGGGATACACATGGTAAGAAGTTTGCTTCTCATCTACGTGGTTCCGTGTTCGGTCCCCGAGTCCCGTGCAGACGAAAGTCGTGTGAGTGGATTTCGTAGGTGGAAAATGAAGGAAGCCCATCGTGTATGTGTGTGTGTCCACCACCACTTGACAACCGCTGCTGGTTTGTCTACGTCCCTGTAATGTAAAGAACTATAGAATAAGTATTACTCTTAAAAAAAAAAATTTAAAAAAACTGGAGTCGATTCATTCGATTAAACCCTTCAAGAAAGTGTCCCAGCATGGCCGCATGCCAATGACTGAAACAAATCAATGATATATATTATATAATGCATGCACGTTCGACACTAACTGTTCTCTTTGTCTCCAGTCAGTTTCTAATCGTCTGTAGGTTTGTTCAGACGATAAAAACCGGGAGGGATTTATAGAGAAAGAGAGAAACTCGTGTAGTTGCCGTACTCTTTTACCAGTTACTAAATCCCAATATTTTTGCTGAAATGTGTTTAGGGACAGATATTTCACACACAGATATTTAAGACTGTCTCTTAGAATGTTTGACATTAGAAACTAGCTACAGTTGCACAGTCAGTGCTATAACTTACCTAACGGAAGGACGATGGTGGAGGGTGTGAGTACTTGATACTATGTCGATAATATTGTTGGTTGGCAATGTCGGTGATAATGTTTCACGTGGTATATTATTTGCGTTAACTAGATTGATAGTAACTGAATAACCGATCCTGCTAACTCTGCTACTCACTGGAGGGTTCACTCACCCGTCTCCTTTATTGGGTGGGGCCCGGCAATGGTAACCACCAGTAACCGTTTTCTTGGGTCTCTGCCATTGGTTTAATTTCATTTCAAAATCATAGAAAAATTGAGTTCATTTCAAAATCATAGAAAAATTGAGGTAAGAAAGCTTATGTAAAAATTTCTTGCTTTTTATACCCCCATCTCTCCCAGACCCTGTGTCCGACTATCTTACTTTGTCTGCCAGTTTGTCTCTCTACCTTTGTTTTTCTATTTCTATTATTTGCTGTCTCACACTCTCTCCTCTCTTTGCAAGCTGAACTTTTACACTTCAACTTCAATCACTTTGTAAATAATAAACTGGCTATATTTAACTACCGTATTTGATAGCTTATCAATGGTTCCCGACTACTTTTGCACCACGGACTGGGAAACCACGCTCGTAACAACGCAAAAAATGCATAATATATAAATTATTACATATACAACGCAAAAATATCCTGCAAGCTCGCAGCCTGTATAATTTTAAAATTTATTCTTTCTGTGCTGCCCGGTTCCAGATGATCCACTGCCTGGCCCGATGGTTGGAGTCCTCTGGCTTATAAAATGCACCACTCCCCCAAAACTTCAAAACGCCCCTCAGGGTCTTCTATACGAAGTTTGATTTCCCATAGGCTAATTTTGTAACTGGCGCTCACTTTTTTTTACTGAACGTGTTCTCTTGAAATCAGGGTGCATCAAATATACCCCGTGTGTCTTGTGTATGCCATCAAATAGGGTAAGTTTCGGCCAAAGATTCGCCCAGGCCGTGTTTAACTTTAGTAACACCACCCGATAAAATATGTTGAGTCATTTTTAAGTCAAGTTTTGCGACATTTTTGTCGGTAAGAGAAGCCTATTATATATATAAATATAATTTGACTTGTTCCGACTCGAAACAGATATTCTCGGTGCACTGTGATTATTTGAACCTAGGATCCGACTAACTGAACTACGTATACAAAAGTAACGGCAAACAAGTGATCTCAGTAACTAACTTTGAATAATAATAAACTGCAGAATGTCGGTCCTTCTGTCATTCAGTGCCTGTCAGTGTGAAGCGTCTGTCTATAAGCGTCTAATTGTCTGTCTGTGTAAATGTGTGTGTATGTGTAAATGTATTTGTCTCCTATATATGTATGTGAGTGTTCGTGTTATGCGAATTTACCTGTCTGTCTGTTCGTGTGCGCGTACGCTTGATTGTCTCTGTTGCTATGAGCCCCTCTCTCTTCTTCCCCGCTTTCACTCCTCTCTCTCTCTCTCTAATAAATTGTTGCATGGAATTTAATTAATACGTATAAATATTCAAACAAGTACGATAATATCTAACACATATTCCGTATAGGCAAACGCACACACAATGTGTTTGACCTAAATATCAGCTTCATTCAAAGAAAAGAAAAGCAGGGAAAAGACAAAAAGTAAGAAAGGTGTATGTTGTAATATTTAGAGAGGGGGGGGATTCAAGAAAAGAAACTACATCGTTATGACAAGTCTTTAAGTCTTCAGCCTTTCCGTCATTCCTTCTAGTAGTTTGGTTTGAAGAGAACATCATCATCATTATTTTTTCGTAGTTCTCATTCTTCACATCCTCGTTATTTCTTTTATTTAATATCTTTCTTTTTTTTTTCGCATTTGTTCTTTAAATTATAAATGTACAAACACACGCACATACCTTACACGCACATATCTATTACATGCACACACAAACTTACACGCACACACATACACACACACACATTTCAACCAATCGGTGTCAGAGCCTGATTTATTTGAATAAGGGAGAAGGGGGTGGGGTTCCTCTAGATCCTAACTGAAAGTCAAATCCTGGTCGACTGCCCTCCACCCCCTTCCATCTAACCCACCATCCATACACTGTTTACATGTGAGATATAATAGAAATCCTTTATTGTTATTTAGTCTTTCTTATATCTCATCTACTTGTCTGAAATAACGAAAAAAAAGTGGGGGGGAATTCTTTTACTTTGGAAGATTTTTTGAATAAACAAGAAATTAGAATCACAACAATAATAAATAAAATTGAAAATGCTAAATAAAAAATATTCGTGGCTTCTATTTGAGAAAGAAATTAATCTTCCATGTGTGTATATGCTTATAATGCACTATATATGTATGTATGTATGTATATATATATATATATATATATATATATATATATATATACACACACACACAAGCATACATGTATATTTATATAGTTTAGCTGTTTATCGCTTGTATGTTTATTATGTATACACGTTAATATATACATATTTTGTTATGTATATGCACACGCTGTCCATACATTTGTGTGTATGTCTGCGTATGTATACATTGCTTATTTAATTTTGAAAAAAAAAAATGAAAAAACTAAAAGTGTATTTTAATTATGCATGTGTATACAAGTTTATACATATGTCTGTTATACTTGCATACAAATAATATACGTACATTTGTGAGTGTGCATGTGAAAGAATGTGTGTGTATACATAACTTATTTAATTTAGAGAAAAAAATGGAAAATAAATTTGGTAAAGGAAGATATGGATTTTTAATAATATATTCGGAACGCAAGCCTTTGTGTGTGGCATTCTGTATTCACTAACATCTTTTTCTTCTTCTTTTTTATCACTATAGAGTAACAAGTAAGTTCCTAGTTAAAATGTGCGCTTGCCTGGATGTGTGGTTATTGGCGTTCCTTTTGCAACCACAATTCCTGGATAGATCTTAATGTGCAACACGCCACTGGGCCAGTGTCTTCTCTCAAGGCCTCAGCTCAACCCAAACTTGAGAGAAATTAGATTCACAAAACTCTAGAAGTCTATCAGAGATGGATGAACATGTTTTAGGGTGGTGTCACGAGGCGTTTTGCTGATGCTTGAGTTCAGCTGGTCAACGAAGACATTCCTTTGGCTGCGTGAATAATAGTTGAAGTAAACTGTAATATTTTGTGCTGGATATAAAGATATTTGGTGTTGGCAACATTAATAATTGCTGAATGAGAGGAGAGGAAAACTGCACTGGAAATATAGAAAGCTATCTGTGTGACATCATATGGTCAGTCCAAAAATATATGAAGTCATCTGCACAAATCGCTGAGGCAGTCAGCAGTCCATTGGCCATCTGCCTGGCAAGAATGGAGGTGTGTGAGTCAGTTAGCCGCCTTCAACTTGCAGCAATTAGGAAAATGTCAAAAACGGTTCTTATAGGAGACAAGTCAAACTTTAGAACATTCAAGGAAACTATATCACTCCACAGTTTCATGGTGATTGGTCAGTTTATAGTATGATCACATGAAATTGCAGTAGTTCACTGATGGCATCTGACCGAGTATCTAGGCGGCTAGGTTTTGAATCCCCCACAACAGTGGTAACCCAGATAATCACAATCACTCAGCCCTTGGGTACCTTTTTAGTAGAGTCCAATATGTAGCAAGAATTCAGGCTCAGGTCTGTGAGTAAGATAAAGTTGGGATGCACTGATTCTAACTGCATTCACCGAGCTTTTATTTTTTTTACTTTTTACAGTCATTAGACTATGGTCATGCCTCTTTTACTTGTTTCAGTCATTTGACTGTGGCCATGCTGGAGCACTGCTTTAGTCAAGCAAATCGACCCCAAGACTTATTCTTTGTAAGCCTAGTACTTATTCTATCGGGGGTTTTTTTTTTTGCCGAACAGCTAAGTTACAGGGACGTAAACATAGCATCGGTTGTCAAGCGACGTGGGGGGGGGGGGCATACACACATACACACTTATGACAAGCTTCTTTCAGTTTCTGTCTACCAAATCCACTCACAAAGCTTTGGTCCGAGGCTACAATAGAAGACACTAGCCCAAGGTGCCACATAGTGGGACTGAACCCGGAACCATGTGGTTCGTAAGCAAGCTACTTACCACACAGCCACTCCTACGCCTCATCCTCAGTACTTATTCTACTGGTGCCTTTTTCGCTGAACCACTAAGCTATGGAAGCGTAAACAAACTAGCATGTGGATCAAGCACACACACACACAATGGGCTTCCGCACAGTTTCTGCTAAATTCACCCACAAGGCATTTGGTTGACCCATTACTATAATAAAAGTCACTTGCCCAAGGTGTTGTTGTGCAGTGAGACAACCCAAACCCACATGGTTACAAAACAAACTTGTTAACCACACAGCCATAAAGACATTTTTTTTTTTGAAGTGCCTGTTTATTCAATTTCTTTTGACTCTTATTCCTCTGTCCTATATAAGGAATCAATATAAAATACAGGCTTTGTTCTCTGGATAATTAATTGATGAGAGAGAGAGAGAGAATCTATTTTGTCTTTTATCTCTGATGGTGTAAAATATATGTAATGTACTAATGCTCTCTTTTAAGCTTTTTTTTTACCAACTCACTAAGTGTTCATATTTGAATTAAAACCTCAATTAAAAAAGTCTCATTACAACATTAATGAGAGATAATGAGGATTCTGTTCTACATTTGAACCAGTCTTTTAATTTTTTATTTATTTTAGTCATTAGATTGTGGCCATGCTGGGGCACTGCCTTGATGGAGTTTAGTCAAAGAAATCAACCCTGTTATTTATATATTTAAAATCTGTTGTTCTATCAGTCTTTTTTTATCGAACTGCTAAATTACAGGGATGTAAACAAATCAACGCCAGCAGTTTTGCACACACTCACTCACTTATGATGAGGTTCTACACAGTTTCTGTCAACTAATTCTCTCACAAGGTATTGGTTGGCCTGGGTTTATAGTAGAAGACACTTTCCCCAAAGTGCCATGCAGTGGGACTGAACCTGGAACCTTGTGGTTGGGAAGCAAACTTCTTACCACACAGCCATGCCTGCATCTACCCCACATTTATTTTGTGTGTGTGTATGCACACATATAGGTTGCAGTGAAGTGAATAAGCTATCATCTGAATTATGCACAAACTTACCAAAATTACATAAAAACATCTTGAAATACTAAAGAGTAAATTTATTCAATAAAATCACCATTGGCTTCAACCACGGACTTCAGATGACTTCGGAATCTGCTGCATCTCTTCTGGACAAAACTGATGAATACTGCCATAATCCTTGCCATCAGTTTATCTTTGGTATTGCAAGGAGTTTTGTTGGTCTCTTGCTCAACTGCACCCCACACATAATAATCAAAGGGGTTGCAGTCTGGTGAGTTAGGTGGCCAGATGTTAGGGGTGATGTGGTCACAGAAATTGTCTGACAGCCATGACTGGGATCTCCTGCTTGTGTGGCATGGTGCCAGACATAGGGTCTTCCAGCAGGTACCCTCTTGATCCAGAGCAGGACTACCTTCTCCAGGCACTTGATGCAGGCCTCCATGTTGAGTCTGAGGCCGTGTGGGAAGATGAATGAAGGTATTACGTCACCATCACTAGTGACCACTCCAAACACCATGATGTTGACAGAATGTTAGATTTTTATCACTCTCGGTACATGTCTTCAGACTGCACTGTCCTCAGGTTGACACTCAAACACTCTGAAATGTTCATATTGAATCTTCCGGCGTGAATGGCAAGCTGTACAGCATGTTGTTTCCAAATTTCTGACAGAGTGAATTGCATCATGGTGCTGTTTTTCTCACAGACTGTGCTCAACTGACCCTACTATACTGTGTAATCACCAAAATCAATAACAATGCGCAAAATTTAGAATATAAAATGACAACAGTTTGTCCATAGCACCTTGTATGTATATATCATATATACATAAATATTTTATTTAAACATACTTACATATATATACATACATATACACACTCACACACATTCATATACATATAGACAGACAGATAGACATATTGCTCTTTAATCCTTTTCATATCGATCTACTTGAAACCACCCATAGTTCTCTGATACAAGCTTTCCGTTTTTAAGGGATCTAGTATCTTCCATTAAAATTCCATGTTCATTTCTGTTGCAAATGACAGCTTAATAAGAACAAAGTTACTAAATTCTGCATTAATTTCCAAAATCAATTAAAAGCAATGTATTTCAACAAAAATATGGCAACAAAAGGATTATCTTTTGTTGTGTATCTTTTACTTGTTTCAGTCATTAGATTGTGACCATGCTGGAGCACTGCCTTGAGTGTGGTCATGCTTAAGCACTACCTTAATGTTTTCTTTTTACATAATTTATTTTTGTTTTTAACTGTTTTTTCTTCTTTTCTTGTATATTTCCAGATTTGAAACCCTGACGAACCAATTCATTCATTGGTTTATTATGGCAACAGTAATCGAGTAAAACTAAAAAGGAGGAAAAATAAAAAAAAGAACCCCTTTTTCTCACAAGAAGAAAAGAAAGGGGTGAAAGAGAGAGAGACATAACAGAAATCTGTCCAAAAAGTTCTGATGTGTTTTAACCATTGAAGTTATGGAGACATCAGAGCTGTCACCACCACACGTAAACCACCCACTTCCACAATTAATGTTTAGAACCACAGTGTTCCCAAACAATATAAGCATGAGCCCAAGTCGGAGGCCTGCACGCTGTGCCAAGATTGATTACGACTACACAGTCATTCCAGCTGTGATATGTTCCATGTGTTTTCTCTTTGGAATTGTCTACACATTCTTTGGTAAGTTTACTAGTTGACCCTTATCTTGTCCCTTTATTTGCCTATCCTTTTTCTTCTTGTTTTTCTTGTTCTCTCTCTCTTTCCTTTGCTCTGTCTCTTTCTTGCTGTCTTTCTCTCTCTCTTTCTCTTACACTCTCACCCTCTCTCTTGCTCTCTCCTTCTACCTCTTACTCTCTTTCCCCCTATGCCCTCTCTCACACGCATTCTGCTTCGGTTTGGGTTTTTGTTCTTAAGCTTCCATTCTCACTTCTTTCCATTTCCCTAGCTGACTCATTCTTATACCTTGTGCATGCACCCCCACCCCTGTTTTATTCATCTTCCTTCATCACCATCACCATATGTCCATTTACCCATGGGTATGACAAATATCCTCCACCACTGGATTTTGAGATTTGTTGCAATCCTTTGTTATCTTCTTGAGCTCCTTTTATCCAGATATCCTTCATCACTGCTTTCTACATCTCCTTTGGACTACTTCTTCTGACAGCTCCTTCCACTTGGATCACTTGATCCTTCTTCATCATCAGCCCCTACAAAAAGAGGACACAATAGAACTTTCTCTACAGAAGATCTGGAGCAATAATACAAACTCACCCAAACACAAAGGCATTGTCTGTAAGTCAAGACTCTGCCTGCAGATTTTATTCTTCAATTTTAAGTAAAGATGAGGCTGTACAGTTGAGAAGGTTTCTTCCCAACCAAATGTTTCTGGGTTCAGTCCCACTGCATGGCACTTTGGGCTTGTGTCTTCTGCCATAGCCCTGGGTTGATCAATTCCTTGCGAGCAGATTTGCTTGATGGAAACTGAAAGAAGCCATCATCTGTGTGTGTGTGTGTGTGTGTGTGTGTGTGTGTACCTTTGTCTTAATATCACATGGTAGTTGTAAAAAAGTATCACTGTCATACAAGTAAGGTTGTTCATTCCTAGTGTTCTGTGTGAAATATTACTTTACTTGGAAACAAGTGAGGACTGGTGACAGGAAGGGGCATCTTGTGGACTACCATTTTAAATTGAGTTTCTTCAAGTTCTGAGTTCAAATTGCTCCTAGGATGACATTTGATTTCATTTCCTCTTGAATCTACCATCATCATTATCACATTAATGTCCACTTGTCCATGCTTACATGGGTCAGACAGAATTTATTGAGACAGATTTTCTATGGCTGAAAATTGCTTCCAAGCAAGGTAATATTTTCCCTTGGCCAGACATGCTTTTGCAGAATACTGCAAATGAATGATGCAGCTTTGATTAACAGTGACAACCATTTTACAACAATCACGCAGTGTTGAAACAAGGAGACATACACAAGAGAATTCTTTCAGTTTCTCCTTACCAAATCCACTGAGAAAGCTTTTGTTAGTTTGGGGCTATGACAGAAAACACCTGCCCAAGGTGCCATACAGTGAAACTGAACCCAGGACCATGTGGTTGGGAAGCAAACTTCATAACCACACAGCCGTGCCTTACTTAAAAATAATTAAAGATGGGTGTTGGGAAAGGCATCTGTCTGTAGAATATTACTTCAAAAAGTTTTGTATTACCCAGTTGCTCTCAACCAGGATCCATATGGCCCTTAGCAATCCATGTAAGATTTTTTTGTTAAAATTTATTTGCAATAAAGTGGTTTTATTTCTACAAGGCACAAAATATTTTAACAATTTTTTTTTATACATTTCCTAATAATATTTAATTATAAAACTGCAATAGGGTCTTTTTTAAACATTGAATGGTTACGAAGGTCCATCCAAGTAAAATAGGAATCTAAAGGGTCCATAGCTAAAAAAAAAAAGGGTTGAGAACCATTGGTGTAACCCATCCAAGCATTCAGAAGACATCAAATGGTGATGTGTTCTTCTGGAGATTTTTATGCAAATTGCTGGAGCAGTTATCCTTTACATTAAGATGATGCTTACCACCCTCTACTTTTTATTTTTCTATTTATCCGAGTTGAAGATTACTTTTTCAGATCTTGTATCTTGTTTTGCATTTTTTTGTCTGTAGTTGTCCTCCCATCGTTTCTTTCCTTGTCTATCCATAATCTCAGCTTTAAATTTAAGCCTGACATAATTTATAACAATAGAAACCATACATACAGCTGTCAGCTGCCCCCATGACATCACAAATGTTATAAATAGGTCCCAGCAACTGGGTTGTTGTTGTTGTTGTTGTTATTATTATTAAAATAAGTACCAGTTAGGTACTGGGATCGATGTAATCAACTGTCCCCTTCCCCCAAATGTGAGGCCTTGTGCTTCTAGTAGAGTATATTATTATTATTATTAAGGTGGCGAGCTGGCAGAATTGTTAGCATGCCAGACCCAACATTCGAAAGGAGCTTAGCCACAACTGATTTCACTTGGCTTAGTCTTAAAGGAAATAAACCAAGAAATAACACTTAACTTTAATCTGTTATCTTGTGCATGTTCCAGTTGTTGTGCTGTAGTCATGTTGGGACTTGAACTGATTGATCCCAGTCCTTATTTTTTAAGTCTATCAGTTTCTTTTGTTGAACTGTTAAGTCATGGTAATGTAAACAAACCAACAACAGTTCTCAAGTGGTGGTGGTGGTGGGGAGGAGAAATAATAATGGTAATGATTGTGAATGAATACCACTCTCTTGAGAAATTTGTTTTATCAGTTCTTTGTTTTTTGTGTGTATGTGATTAAAGAATGATATTAGGTTTTAGACACAATGTTTGGGTACAGTACCTCTGACATTTAACAGTTCTGTTGTCAGTTTGACTGTTCTTAACCCTCACACCGTTTTCTAAAACAGATCTGATGGCTTATGTTATGCCTCTGACCGTAGTTTCATACAGATGGATTTGAAGCCTCTTTTGTCATTCATTATCCTCCTCATCATCATTTAACACCCGTTTTCCATGTTGGCATGAGTTGCATGGTTTGGCAGGAGCTGGTAAACCAAATAGCTGCACCAGTTTCCAGTTGTCTGGTATGATTTCTACAGCTAGATGCCAACGATTTTATGGGGTATACTGGGTGGTTTTTATTTGGCACCAGCATGGCTGCTTTATATATGGCACCAGCACAAGTGCCTTTTACATGACACCAGCATAAGTGCTTTTTACTTGGCATAATGTGATATTCTTGTATTGTTTTTTAGCCCAATCAGTCTTGTTAAATGAAATGGTCATGACTGTAATATTTTTGCTTATAAGTTTGCACTTTTTTTTGTTGCAAATACTGTATTTGACTGCATAAAAGATGCACAGGTATAAGGCACATCCTGATTTCAGATGCAGTGTCAAAAAAAGGTTTTTAGTATATTAACTCTTTAGCATTCAGATTACTTTGTCAAATGTAATGCTTTATTTTTGACTTTGCTTTAAATTAATCATACTTTATTCTGTAGCATTGAGATATTGCTGGTGTGATTGCTCATTTTTTGAATGACAATGTAGGGTAGGTGTGAGAGGCTGGATCTGGCTGGATTGAACATAAGATAAAGAGAATATTTGGACCAGATTTGACTGGTTTAAATGCTAAAGGGTTAAACATGTAATATAGGCCCAACTTTGCAACAAAGACCCAGTGTGAATTTTCGAGACATTGTTTTTTTTAAAAAAAAGGACATTTTATACACCATCAAATATGGTAATTTATCTAAAATATTGTTATTTTATATAACCATTTAAAAAAATAAAAACAACTGGGTGTAATTCGAGGGAAATTTAGCTGCTATTTCTAGCAAGTTTACTGACCTCATAAACATTTCCTCAATGGCTCATGTAATTGTTTTGAAATACATAGATGTTATTGGTGAACACCCTGAAAATGCTCTAGGCCTTCTTAACCTTAAATTTTACCATGCTGTACAAAATTTAACCTAGTTTAACGCATTACTAACTCACTTCTCCTTGCTTCTTAGCATACCATATTATATCATCAAATCATTATATATAATGTTCTTATAGCTTTTTTTCAGCTTTGTTCTAACAAATCTGTGTTTAAGTAATCAGCCCTTTTTTATTCTTATTCAATATGAAACTTAACAGCTTTCATACTGAGACCTTCATAGAAATAAACACAAGTACACCTGCCTATTTCCTTCGTCACCTTGTTTGGTCTTTTGTCTCTAAGCTCTGAAGTCTTGGGATTATAATATTTCACACTATTAGACTTATGTTTGAGAGATAAAACCATTTCTTTTATATTAAGGATTAGTTTGGTCTTTGGTTGCCATCATGTGTTTTTGTGAGTGATTATAATAAACAAAGTCTCTCTCTCCATATGCACACACACACACACACACACACACACACCATATGTGCAGGCATGAGTGTGTACTACCCAAGCATGTGGTCCCAGGTTCAGTCCCACCAAGAGGCACCTAGAAAGGTGGCAAACTGGCAGAAACGTTAGCACGCTGGTCAAAATGCTTAGTTCTGAGTTCAAATTCTGCCGAGGTCAACTTTACCTTTCGTTCTTTCAGGGTTGATTAAATAAGTACCAGTTACGCACTGGGGTCAATATAATCAACTTAATCCGTTTGTCTGTCCTTGTTTGTCCCCTCTGTGTGTAGCCCCTTGTGAGCAGTAAAAAATAAATAAGAAGCACCTTGGCCAAGTGCCTTCTGCTATAACCTCTGGGTTGGTCAAAGCCTTGTGAGAGGACTTGACAGAGAGAAATAGAAAGAAGCTTGTCATAGATAGATAGATAGATAGATAGGTCGGTAGATTGTGTCTGCCTTTGTCTTGACATCACTTGATGGTTGTAAAAAGAAGCATCACCCACATGCAATCAAAGATAACTATTTCCAGTCTTCCATGGAAAACATGTCGCTATGAGAAAACATTTACTTGCTTGGAAACAGGTGAGAGTTGGTGACAGTAAGGGCACCCAACCATAGGTTATCTACCTCAACAAATTCTGTCCGACCCATTCAGGCATGGAAAACTGGATGTTAATTGATGCTGATAATTTACGTATGTATAACCATGTTACATGTATACTTTAAACCCACAAATATTTTTTGTCTTTTACTTTCAGGTTACCGATTCTTCAAGGCTGTCATGTTCTTAACTGGTTTCATCTTTGGCACAGTGGTTGTATATATAGTTTGTATAGAAGAGACAGTATTGCCGAAAGAAGCAAACATTGGCATTGCAGTGGGTGCCGGCATAATCTGCGGACTAATTACCATGTTGGTCCAGTATGTTGGACTTTTTCTGACCGGATTCCACTTTGGCGTCGGTCTCTCGACCGGAGTGTTGGTCACAGTGGACCAGTTCTATAACATTGCCAACAAATGGATACCAATCGGTGTTCTCATTGGTGTTGGTATTTTATTTGCGCTGCTGACTCTCAAGTTCCAAAAGGCAGGCACCATTCTCGGTACAAGCGTCTTTGGTGCTGCCTTGATGGCGATTTGCCTGGACTATTTTATAGAAAAATTCCTGATCGTGAACTATGTGTGGGAGTGTATCAAAGTGGAGGATTCTGACCCTCCCTGTTGGTACAGCTGGCTGATTCTCGGTTGCTGGCCTTTCTGTTTCCTTGTAGGCTCCTTGACCCAGTGGAGAATAACAGGACAGAGCGCAGACCATCACGAAAGTAAGTAATTTTTAAGACATGTGTGTGCCTGTAAATGTATGTCTGTGCACTTGTCTGTATGTTTTTGTGTGTATGTGAGTGCTTGTACCTTTGTGTGCGTATGCGTGTATCTATGATATAACTAACCAAGGGTGTTAACCAAGGAGTTAATCTAATTTTATGGAAGAGAGTATATTTACACACAAACTACCACATCACAGAATTAATGAGGGGACTCTGCATGGTTGCTTTATTTTGCTAGAAGTACAAGTAAATCCCCTTCAAATCATATATCATAAAAGAAGAGCAATTTGAATAATATAGTTATAGTAGACCGTCTGAAAATTAGAATGGATGGTCATAGGTGGAAAGCCTTTAACCAAACATTTTCTTGATCAGGGCTAAACAACATACACATACACACAAAATACATTTATGCACATTCATGCTAACACACACACACGTACACAAAGACACGCTTATGCACAATCCAGCTAAATATCAATTACTGTAAACCACCCCTTCACTCCATGTCAGAATGGAAGAATGAACGTTAAAATGATGATGGTCATGTAATTAGGAGTGAAGGGCCTCAATTAGAAGCTTCTATCGATATTTATATAAGAGATAATTAATGCTAAGTTATGAAGCCTTTTACTAGTGTTCAAACTCCAACCAAGCAAAAAATAAGTTACTTGGTTTACTAAATCCCTCAAAATTTTAGTTTTAAAAATTCTTTAAAAGACAATGGAAAATTTGTGGGAGGGAATAAATCGTGTACTCTGGCCCTAGTGCTCAACTGGTCCTTATTTCTTGAATTCAAACCTTAAAGACGGATGAAATAACACTAAGCATTTTGTCTCAGGGCTGTGGAGTCAAAACTCCTCTACTATTGGCACCTCCGACTCCTCTTCATGTAATTAAGTGATAAGAATAAAGATACTGCAAGTCAGAGTCAGTATAGTTTTACTGACTCCACAGCCCTGTTTTATCTAGTGTATTAACAACTGCCAGCTCAGTTAAAGAATGTATGTATTGGAAATGGTGAAGGTATGTGGCCTGGTGGTTAGGGTATTGCATTCATGGTTGCAAGATCATGGTTTCAATTCCTGAACTGGGCAGTGCATTGTGTTTTTGAGTAAGACACTTCATTTCACATTGTGACTGACTGGGCATCCCATCCAGGGGATATGTTATGATCTCAGTTGCTTATTCACCATGGAAACTGGGTACCTAGGACCCAAGGCTTCATTGAGTTAAAAACACAAAATTGATGAAAGCATGTTGTCACAAAGACTCCTACATTTTGTTCTCTGAGACAGAAGGCATTGAATAAACCACCTAGCCTGATGTAGCTCTGTAGAGATCGGAAATCACATCCTTTCAGGTAGTGGATGCTTTTTACCTAATGTGTTCCTCTTTTTTTTTTAAGACAAAGTATGATCTGAAGTAGATTTGCTTGCTATTTCTAGCAAATTAAGTAACTGTTATAAAGGCTCTCTATGGAGGTTTGTAATGCTGGCCTGAGTTGTTGTTTAACCCCATATCAATTTATCCAATGTTAGTTTTCTTTTAAGCTGTAGGGTGTGGTTTTATGAAGATTTGGTTGCTATTTCTTGTAGGTCAAAATAGTAGTCATTAACTTGAAATTTCTTTCAACTGAATTATTTTAATGTTTTACAACTTGTAGTCTGGCTATCTTCACAAGAAAAAGAAAGATATTTTCACTTTATAAGCACACATGTGACTTCATACAAACCCCTCTTCACTGGGAAACAGATGTTTAAGATCATTATTAATAAAAGAATATGAGAAAATAGAAAAACTATTAGTTCTAAATTTCTGAACAAGAAACATGCATCAACAGCACAATAGTGTAAAGTTTATTTGCCAACATAACATGGCAGTCCTATCAACGCTGCATCGATAGCCAGCTGGAGAAGATATTTTCCTGGGGCTAAATAGCAGCAACATTCGTCCTAACCAGGACTTCCACATTACATTGGCAAATAAACTTTACAATATGATAAAAGAAATCCCAGCTCTTTACACTCCGAGTCCAAATACTGCTGATGTCAACTTAGCCTTTCACTTTTCCAAGATCTATAAAATAAAGCATAGGGATCAATTGAATCAACTACCCCCCCCCTTTCCACACACACACACACACACACACCACACACACACACACACACACAACTCAAAACTGCTGGCCTTGTGCCTAAATTAGAAATAATGCTATGATAATTAAGACAGTGAACTTGCAGAGTTGTTAGCATGCCAGACAAAATGTTAAGTGGCATTTCACCTATCTCTATGTTCTGAGTTCAAATTCTGCTGAGGTCAAGTACTGCGGTCAAAGTAATCGTTTTAACTCCACCTCTTAAAGAATTTCAGGCCTTGTGCCTATAGTAGAAAGGATTATTCAGGACATCATCATCATCATCATCATAATGGTTAATTGTCTGAACTATTACTGTGCTGGACAAAATGCCTTGTATTATTTGTTTTTGTTCACTATGTCCTGGGGTCAGATAAGTCAGTGAATTGCCAGAATTGTTAGACATTCAAGTATTGTTACATCCCTATATGTTCTTAGTTCAAATCTCAGCAAAGTCAACTTCGCCTTTCATCTTTCCAAGGACAATCAAATACGTACAAGAACTGTACTTGATATCATTACTTGTTTCCTTTTCCTCATATGTTTGACTCTGTACCTATATTATAAATTATTATTATTATTATGAGGCAGCAAGCTGGCAGAATCGTTAGCACACTGGATGAAATGCTTAGCGGTATTTTGTCTGTCTTTATATTTTGAGTTCAAATTTCGTCTTTGCCTTTCATCCTTTTAGGGTCAATAAATTCAGTAAAGTACTGGAGTTTATCTAATCAACTGGCCCCCTCCCACCAAATTTCAGGCCTTGTGCCTATAGTAGAAAGAATTATTATTATTGTTATAAGGCAGTGAGCTGGCAGAAATGTTAGCATTTTTTAGCAGTGAAAATGCTTAGCAGTATTATGTCTATCTTTACATTCTGAGTTCAAATTCCACCGAGGTCGACTTTGCCTTTCATCCTTTTGGGGTCGATAAATTAAGTACCAGTTGCGTACTGAGGTCGATCAAATCGACTGCCCCCTCCCCAAAAATTATGGGCCTTGTGCCTAGAGTAGAAAAGAAGATTGTTATTATTATTATTATTATTATTATTATTATTATTATTATTAAGGCAGTGAGCTGGTAGAGTCATTAGCAGATTGGGCAGAATACTTAATGGCATTTTCATCCATCTTTACATTTTGAGTTCAAATTCTGCTAAGGTCTACTTTACCTTTCATCTTTCCAGGGTCGATAAATTATGTACCAGTTACACACTGGGGTTGATGTAATCAACTAGTAGCCTCCCCACAAATTTCAGGCCTTGTGCCTTTAATAGAAAGAATTATTATTATCTTGAGAGAGCAATGCATGCCATCAATGTGACATTGGGGTAAAATATATGAAACCCAGTATACCCATCATGACTACCCATCTGATAAGGGTACATTGGGGACATGCATCACAACCATATATGCGCAACATGGTGATCTCGTATCAAGATACACAGCGCATGACCTTGCATGTGGCGCCCAGTTAGAATTTTCTTCAGGTTGAGTAGCCCATCCTGCTCAAAAAGTCCCTAAATAAGGGTTGTTTAAGGATGTTGAACAAAACACCCATGTTTCCAAAGGTAAATTATCCAAACTCCAAAGAATTCTTCCCCCACTACTTCTGCTTATGATCAGAGATGCACATATCGTCAGCCACCAAGGGACATGCTCAGCTAGTTAAGGTCAAGCAACTGACAAGCAAATCTGTGGTATTGAGCAGAATATTTGTTGTAGCCCATCTTTTATACCAAGACAAAACATGTACATGATAACTCTTCCAATCAGAGCCACTGCCTGGTACTGCATCAGGGCATTATTATTATTACTTTGTGTAACTAACATATGAAACTCAGACAAGGCATAGGTATGACCATGTGGTTAACAAGTTTATTTTCCAACCACATGTTTTTAGGTTCTGTCCCACTGTGTGGAAACTTGGGCAAGGGTCTTCAATGAGAGCACCAAGCCAACCAAAGCCTTGCAAGTGAAATTGATTGCTGGAAGCTAAAAGTAGCTGCCTTTCATATATCTATATATGTGTGTGTATATAACTGTGTATTAGTGTGTATGTGTTTGCATCTTCTGAATATCATGAGCTTGATGTAAATGATTGTCATTCATTTCCAATCATCTGCAGAGAACATGTCTGCCTATGGGGAAGTATTACTTTGGAAACAGATGAGGGTTGGTGACAGGAAGAGCATCCAGCCGATGAAAAATCTGTCTTGGTAAATTGTCCAACCCATGCAAGCATGGAAAAGTGGTGTATGTGTGTGAGTGAATGAATTCATATCTTCTTCATCTTTGGCTGGGTCTTACTGACGAGTCCATTTGGTTCTTGTTCTCAATGCAACCATGTCTGAACTGTTTGTTGGTCAATAGACTGGTAGGTTATTACTTTGCTTGGAAACAAATGAGGATTGGCATCAAGAATGGCATCTGACTATAGAAACCTCCACTCCAAAAAACCGGCCTCTGACCCATGCAAGCATGGAAAAGTAGACACTAAAATCATGATGATAACAATTTTCCTTCTTCAACAGACCGACACCATTTTTATAATGGTGGTAGTAGTAGTGGTGGTGGTAATACTTTTGTACTGCAGTAGCAGCAGCAGCATTGGTGGTGGTGGTGGTGGGAGGGAGGAAATTGGATTTGCCTATTGTTCTGTCTCCTCCCACTATCACCCACAGCTGTTACTAGATGCTCAATTGATATTCAATTTTACTTTATGTTCGGTTATTTATTAATGTTGAATAAAAAAAAAAAACGCCAGCTGACTCTTCGTGTGTGTGTGTGTAATTACGTATACATGCATATGAATGCCTACCCTGCCTTTTCAACAATATCCTCTCCATCGTGCCCACCCACCCCCCGACACCCCCCTATGATATTGCACAACACTGGCACACAACATTCATAACAGACAAATAAATAAGGTGTCCTCTACATGATTGTTAGACCTGCTAGAAATAGCACCCAGAGCGCCCTCAAAAGTCATCATTGTGGTTTAAAATAAAATGGAAGAAATACATTGGCTAATGTAGTTTTCAGAGTGCAACAAGACTGGATGGTCACGATTTGGACTGCCTCGAAAATTTAGAAAAGGTTGTATGCTAACTATGTGAAGCAGTTGTATGGTAGTCATTTGATGTACTAGACATAGCAGTCAGATATCATTTAAACCCCACCCTACAGTTTTAGATAAAGAAGGTTACATTAGACAATGGAGATAGAGCCTGATATACAATAAGAAGATTTGGTCTCAACTAAATAACAAAGAAGTACATAGTGGATAATGTACTCTTAGATAGACTATGCCTTAAGAAAAAGTACACCAGATGGAATGTCTGTAATCAGAATCAACTGAAGGAGAGCTGACCTGGGGTAAAGCTGTTTCTAGTTTTGCACCTTCTGTTGAGACCTTTAAATGCAGGGTTGTGGAGTCAAAACAAAAAACTTTGCCTACACACGCAAACTACATAATCTTCATCATCATCATTTTTTTAATGTTCACTTTTCACGCTTGCATGGGTCAGATGTAATTTATTGAGGCAGATTTTCTATGGCTGAAGGTTCTTTTCTATCACCAACCCTCACTTGTTTCAAAACACGCTCATTTACAACTACCACATGACATCAACTCAAGATGACACAAACATACCCACATACACTCACACACACACATTTCCATTTACCAAATCCACTCAAAAGGATTTGGTTGGCCTGCAGATGTGATAGAAGACACTTGCCCAAAGTGCCACACAGCAGGGCTGAACCCAAAACCTTGTGATTGAAAGCAAACTTCGTAGCCATGCCTGCACCTTTTTATTGAAACATATGAGGCAATTAAACTTGTTCCCTAGAACTCCTCAGCATTAACCACCTTTTTGATTGAAACCAACACATCTGAGAATTCTTCTTTTTCATTATATACATGATTATAGTGATACCTCGCAGTACGAGTTTAATTCATTCCATGACCGAGCTTGTCTTACTATTTATTCATTTTACAAATCAATTTACCCCATTGAATTTAACTAAAATATTAATCCATTCCAGCCCCACAAAACCACTCAAAAATAATTTTTTATGGATTTTAAAACAGAAAAGGTGTAATTACAAGTAAAGTGACAATTATAGAAAAGAGAATACAAAAGTGGTTTTATTAACTGAATCACCTTAAAGATGGAATGTACTGTGTGCTCATACTGTGGATTTCTGCTCATACTTCAAGACAAAAATTTGCACGTCTTGGCTTGTACAGCAAAATTACTTGTACAATGGGGCACTCATAGTTTGAGTTTCTACTGTATTGTTCAGAATGAACTTAAACCATTCGGCCATGCTGCCTTGCCTATGACAGCAAGCTGCTAATTGCACCAATTGACCTCAAAGTGAGGTTAAGGTCCTTATTCTTATGTGCATAACCTCAATCAGCTCTACATGAATGACATAGTTCTACGGTTCACACTCACAGACATACCAAATATTTAGGAACAATCCAATGTATTTTGGGATCCTAGCACACTTCTAACAGATAACGTTTATGGGCACAGGCATAACTGCATGGTCAGGAGGCCTGTTTCCCAACCATGTGGTCTTGTGTTTAGTCCCACTACATGGAACCTTGGCCAAGTGTCTTCTATTATAACCTTGGGCCAACCAAAGTCTTGTGTGTAGATTTGGTGGAAGAAAACTCAAAGAAGCTCATCATTATGTGTGTGGGGGGGTATATTTGTTTTTGTCCCTACCACTGTTAGACAAACAATGTTGGTTTGTTTATGTTCCTGTAACTTAGCAGTTCAGCAAAAGAGACTAATTGAATAAATACCAATCTCAGTTCATTCAACTAAAACCCTTCAAGGTGTTGCTCCAGCATGGCTGCAGTCAAATGACTGAAACAAATAAAAAATAAAAGGCTATAGTAGAAGACACTTGCCCCCCCAAGGTGACATGCAGTGGGACTGAACACAGAACCATGTGGTTGGGAAGCAAGCTACTTACCATGCAATGGGTGAGGAAGGGCATCCTTTCATGGAAAATCTGCCTCAACAAATTCTATCTGACCCATGCGGGCATGGAAAGGTGGATGTTACATGATGAATATTATGAAAAAAACATCTGTTTAGCAGGTGGCTGTTTTGACTACTTTAAAGATTAACAGCTCTGCCTGTTACAAGTTCTGTCAGGATGTTTTTAAGTGCAGCTGACCCTGTTAGAGTCTCTGACATCTCCACCCCGACCCACTCCTCTCTTCACTCACAAGGTTTTTTTTTCCCCTTTTTTGCATCTATTGATTGTTAGATATTCACAGGCTTCCTATAAGATACATCAGTCCCATTCATCTTGGTGGGTCTGAACAGGTCATGGAATATTTCCACTCCTTTCTTTCCAGCCGATTTGTGAAATTACAGCCCAACCCTAACACTTGGTCAGCTGGTGCAGTTAGTGGTAGTTCGCTGTTGTAGGTAGCATGGCTGGATGATTAAGAAGTTCAGTTTGCAATCATAAGATCTCAGGTTCAATCTCAACGTATGGTGTCTTGGACAAGTGTTTTTTTTTACAATAACCTTGGATCAACCCAAACCTTCTGAGTGAAATTGGGAAGATGGAAACTGTAAGGAAGCTCATCTGATGGATTGTACCTGTAATTCAAAAGATCCAGCTTTGTCACATACAGTATGACAATGATTCTGCTTGAGGATTACAGGTTGTCATCAACTTATGACCACAATTGGTTTCGACTGACTGGTCATTAGTCGATCTGGTCATAAGTCGGCCTATAGGCCTATACATAGCTTTGTTTTATATTTTTACATTCTTAAGGTACATTCTCAGGTAAAAGTCACACACAGCATTCTGTATTATACTATTATACTGGTGTTAAACAAAAATTTCAGAGTTTCAAACAGTCATCTTATAAACAAATACGAGGTTGCCTCAACGTCTCTGTGACAGGATATTCATCCAACACTTGGGATAACCACAGTGGCAATTGATAACCAAACCTAGAGGAAGTGTTTGTTAGCTGACATCATCCATAGACAGGTTAATTTCTAAGAAATTAAACTCATTAGATTTCAACTGGTCTATTTATTATTGCTAATGGAAACTGGCACACCAATCGTCATAAAGTTGATTGGTCGTAAGTCAATGATGACCTGTACTTCCTTTAAAGGTTTATATGCTAACTTGCTGAGCAGTAGCAGTTCAGTTGACCAAACAATTAAATTCTAGCAGAGAACCACCCACCACCACCACTACCACCACATTTTTGTGCATACGATAGTTGCAGATGTGGCTGGGTGGTTAAGAAGCTTGTTTCCCATCCATGTACTTTTGGGTTCAGTCCTGCTGCAATGGCTCCTTGAGCAAATGTCTTCTACTATTGCCTTGGGCTAGCCACAGCTTTGTGGAGTGGATTTGTTAGATTCTGATGATGATGATATATTGGACAGGTTTCTTTCAGTTTCCATCTACCAAATCCACTCCACAAAGCTTTGGTCTGCTCAAGTTGTAGTAGAGCATACTTGCCCAAAATTCCCCTTCTGAGGAGTGACCCCAAAGCCCACATGGTTGGAAAACAGATTTCTTTCTCTCACTCACTCTCTCTTATATATTATATATACATATATATATATTACATATAAGAGTGTGTGTGTGTGTGTGTGTGATATATATATATATATAATATATATATATATATATATATCCCTCTCTCTCTTTCGGAGAGGCACTAAGCAGCTATACACCCACATACACACACGGCAGTAACTTCTACCTACCGAATTCAATCACAAAGCTCCGGTCAGATCGGGGCTATAGTGGAAGACACCTACCCAAAGTGCCACGCAGTGGGACTGAACCCGAAACCATGTAGCTAGGAAGCAAGCTCCCTAATATATATATATATATATATATATATATATATATAAAATGTGTACTTACATATAAGAGAACAAAGTGCATGTACACCGCTAAAGTGGACATTAAACGAAAAAGGAACGATATATATATATATCTAGCTTAGCCTCACTCCAGTCCCAATTGAGCTGATCTCATTTATTCCAACTCTGACTACCTCAACCTTTTCTGATGCTGATGGGGGCATGGTGCACCTAGGATCACATCATTTAATGTGCCTTTTTCAAAGACACTTGATTTTAAAGGAGAGTTGATTACTGTTTCTAGCAGATCAAGCAACCGCATAGACTCTTTCATATGTTAAGTGGGAATGTGTATAGGAAGGAATGTCTCCTGAAAAGCATCAGAGGTTCAACTGATTGTAATGTCTTGTAAAACACAAAAATAAGATAAATTACAGTCTGGAAGATATTAATTTATCAAATTTCTTTTTTTAAGTAATTAGTGTCTCATTAATGATTTAAAATTTTAAATGGCAGTATGAGAAATAGAAATTCATAATGGTGAAATGTTAACAATGTGTGTGTTTAGTAATGACATAATGAACCTCCTGAGAGGCAACACAATCTGTTTCAATACACAAATTCACATCAAGAACTTTGCGAACCAATTCCAAAAAGTGTTGAATAAGAGAGAAAAGTTTCTGAGTGAATTTAAAGATGTAATGGCAGGGATGCTCGTTAACAAAAATAGAGTTTTGGTATTTGAAGGGTTAATTGAAAACATTTGTTAACGAGTGAGTTCTTCAAAATGTTGGCTTTGCAGAATGTTATTGGATTGCGAGAAAAAAATGTATTCTATGAGAAATTGTATTTTCACTTTTTTTTCTAAATTTTTGTTATTTGTGTAAGTATTATTGCATTTCTTTACTCTTTAGGAGTACATAGAAATAATGTCTCATCTGCCAAATATCGGTCTCCGAGCTCTGATGAAGTTGATGGTAAGACTTTGGTTTGATTGCATCACATGTGTTTATCCTAGTAGCATGATGCATGCAACCTCAATTATATATTTATATATACATACATACATTCATGTATGTATGTGTATATATATATATATATAATATATATATATATATATATATATATATATATATAAAAAGCCTTTTCCTCCAAAATCCTTTGTGCCTCTGTTGATGATGTAATTGTAGCTTCTTTTCCTGCTTCTGTTGTGACAATTTGAATGTTTTTAATGTAAATATTTTCTCTTCGTTTATGATTTATTTAACTCTTTTTTTGTGCAGCTTTGTGTGTTAAACGATTCTATTCATAAGTTTTCGAGGAGTAGCTTAGTGTTTGATGTAAATGAGTGTGGTGAGTGAACCACATCCAGGTTTATCTGTCTCAGTGGTTCTCAACAATTTTTGCCTTTGATTCTTATTTTATTGAAGTGGGACCCCCCATAGTCACTTGATGCTTTGAAAAATCCTGTTATATTTTCATAATTTAATATTAGGAACTGTATAAAGAAAAATTAAATTATTTCGCATATTGTAGAAGTATAATAAGTTTATTGCTCATAAATTTTAACAATAAAATCTTACATGGACCCGGCTGAGAACCACTGATCTAAGTTTACAAATATGCTTAACCTACCAGCACAGCTCAAGAAATTGACTGGCTTGAATAATGTCTGACTGTACTGGTCCAGCCAATACATTTCTTATCATGCATTAACCATGCCTCTGATCACATTGAGTGAGCAGACACCTCTTGTGTCTTGCTACTCTGGTCTAGTACACATCATTTTCTGCATTAATCTATTGCAGTGCTGCGTAACATGATCCACACCAAAGTTATGGTGACCTGTGGCAAGTTTTTATGTCCTACAGTGTTGCATAATGCACTTAAAATCTCCTGTATATTTGGTGATCTGTGAAGTATTTTTTTGTGAATTTTATGAACCACCTGATGCAAAAGGTTATGTATCACTGATCGCTTTATATCAATGGTTCTCAACCAGGGTCCACGTGACCCCTGGGGTTCCATTCCATATAAGGTTTTAGTGTTAATGTTTATATCCAATAAATTAGTTACAGCCTTAGGGCTGAAACATGTAAAATACAATTCCTAGTAATAATTAATTATAAAAGTATAATGGGACTTTTTTAGAACATTGAATGGGAATGAGAATCCTGCAGAGTAAAATAGGATTCAAAGGGGGTTAATAAACAAAAAATGGTTGAGTAACATTGATCTATTGAATTGGTCTGTGATCTATTGATCACATTGGTCTGTAAAGCATGTCCCTGATGACCCTAATTTTAAAACATATTTTACTGTTTATTATTTTATTGGTTTAAGGCAAATAAACTGGCAGAATTGTGAACACTTGGACAAAGTGCTCAGCAGTATTTCATCTGGCATTTTATGTTCTGAGTTCAAATCCCAAGAGGTCCACTTTACCTTTCATCCCTTTAGGGTCAATAAAATAAAGTATCGGTCGAATACTGAGGTCAATGTAAATGACTTGCCTTGTCCCTGCAAATCTGCTAGCCTTGTGCTAAAATTGGAGAGAAAAACATTATCTTATTGGATTCAACCAGTATGTAGTGACCATGCTGGAGTCATAAACATTTATATCACAGGCTTGTTATATCTTCACTAGTCTAGGAAAAATAAAATATATATATATGCTGAAGCACTGCCTTTTAGCTGAACAAATCAAACCCAGGACTTATTCTTTTGGTCTCTTTTGCTGAACTGCTAAGTTACAAGGACGTAAACACACAAGCATTGGTTGTCAAGTGATGGTGAGGGGACAAACACAGTCACACAAATAAACACACACACACACACACATATATATATATATAATATATATATATATATATATATATACACACACACACGATGGGCTTCTTTCAGTTTCCATTTACCAAATCCACTCACAAGGCTTTCATTGGCCCAAGGCTATAGTAGAAGACACTTGCCTAAGGTGTCACAAAGTGGGACTGAACCTGGAGCAATGTGGTTGGTAAGCAAGCAACTTATCACACAGCCTAAATAAGTTGTATTTTTTTATAATTTGTGCGAATTAAATTGGGTATTATTCTTTACCTGCTTCAGTCATTGGACTGTGGCTATGCTGGGGCACTGCCTTGAAGGTTTGGTTAAACAAATCGATCCCTGTACATATTTTCTTTTCAAGCCTGGAACATATATTATTAGTCTCTTAGGCTGAACCACTAAGTTACAGGGATGTAAGCAAACCAACACCAGCGGAGAACAAACACAAACACATTTTATATATATATATATATATATATATATATATTATATATATATATATATATATATATATGTGTGTGTGTGTGTCTGTATTTGTCCCCACCACCATCGCTTGACAACTGCTGTTGGTGTGTTTACGTCCCCATAACTTGCGGTTTGGCGAAAGAGACTGATAGAATAAGTACTAGGCTTACAAAGAATAAGTCCTAGTGTCAATTTTGTTCGACTAAAGGTAAGTGCTCCAACATAGCTGCAGTCAAATGACTGAAACAAATAAAAGAAATATATATATATATATATATATATATATATATATATATATATATATATGAGAAAGTGAGAGAGAGACATTGGGATTACTTCTAGTTTCTGACTACCAAATCCACTCACAAGGGTCAGCCCAAGACTATAGTAGGAGACATTTGCCTAAGGTCCCACACAGTGAAAATGAACCCAAAACTATGTGGTTGGGAAGCACACTTCTTACCAAAAAGCCACATATGCTCTTATATTATTATCTTCATCATTTTAGCACCCAGTTTTCCACACTTGCCCAAGAGGCTTGTCCAAGGTACCACACAGCAGGATTGAACCTGGGAGACCAGATGGCTGGCAAGAAAGCTTCTTAACTACAAGGCCATCCAGGGTTTAAAATTGTGTAGTGATTGTCGTTATTGTTGTTAGTGGGGTAGGCTGAAGGAATGTTTCTGTAGATATTAGAGGGGAGACATAATTAATATTCAGCTGCCTTCAGAAATGGAGTTAAATGTTTTACTTATGTTTACTTTGTAAATTTCCCTGCTTGTTCTTGATGTTATTGTTGTTGTAGTTGTTTTAAGATTTTAGTTTTTATTTGATTTTATTTTTGTAGTAGTAGCAGTAGTGTTTTGTTTCTCTTTGCAACATAAATGAAAATATGGCCGTTGCCTGTTGTTTTTGCCACAAATTTGAACACTTAACTTCCTCTTCCCCCTCCTTTGTCTTCGCATTTTCCAGATTTGTTTTTCTTCTGCAAATAGTTTATCCTGCCCTGTTGTTTTGCATGTGAAGGAAAAGGGAGCGATTCTTTGAAAAAAGATTTTAAAATAAAAAAGGAAAAAAAAAACCAGTCATATAAAAGCAGAAACACTGGTAAAACTTTCTGTTTGAATCTCCCCCTCTTTCCCTATTTCTTTCTTCCTCACCCCTCCTCTTCTCTCTAACTGATATTTTGTGATATGTCAAATCTAGGGAGTTACACATGGTGTCAGAATGCTAATCCCAAGAGACCTGGCCCTCTATGTGTGTGTGTGAATGATAAAGTATTTTACTTTGCCCTTCCTTTAGCTAGAAATCTAGTACCAATGGGGTTTCTTTTTCTATTTTTTTTATTTTTTTACATATCCACCAATAAAGAAGAAGTAATTTTAAATCAACAAGGAACTTCTATATGGATGCTTTTTCTGTTAGAAATAGTAAGCAAGTCTCTCGGTTCACACTCCACTGGTTTTTAAAAAAAGACAAGTATTTAGTAATGGCCCTTTATATTTCTGAGCTCAAATCAGAAGTTGGCTTTGCCTTTCATCCTTATGAAGTCTGTAAAATAAGGAAAAAAGTCAAGTGCTGGATTTTAGATGTGAATATGTGAAGGCGTGTAGCCTAGTGGTTAGGATGTTGTACTCATGGTCTAGTGACTGTGGGTTCAATTCCTGGATTGAGCAGTGTATTGTGTTCTTGAGCAGAACACTTCATTTCAGCTTGCTCCAGTTCACTTGGCTTTAAATGGGTAACCCTGTGACAGGTAAGTGTTCCATTCAGGGAGATCATTGGCTTGCCCGCTAAGCCAGTGGGGTACCATCATTTGAACAATACAACAATCCAAGGAAAGTGTATTGTAACTCGCGGTGTGTAACAAACATCCAATAATCTGGTGGATACAGTGATGTGTGAATATGATTATAATAGACTACATGTTGGATAACATAACCTAAAATACTCAATGACTGCAGTAGAAAACACAACACAAAAAGATGGGATAGTCATGGCTGGAATATCTTTGATTATAGGTCTGCTTACTTAAAGCTGTTCTTTGACTAACCAACAACAATCTATTTTGTATTTGTTGTGGTTACCTGTGGGCTCTGTTGAGGGCCATGTAGTTGAATACACTCACACAAAGTGCCATGCAGTGGAACTGAACACGAAATCATGTGGTTGGGAAGCAAACTTCTTACCACAGAGTCATGCCTACACCAATATTAAACCAAAACTGTATAAGGTATTATAATCACCAGTTTGAAAAAGTATAGTGCAAACAGGCCAGTGATGGGACTCAAACCACCCCAGGTGATTGTTATGTATTGGTTTCAGGCCTGCAGTGAGTCTGTTGCATTGAAAATTTTAGTTGTCAATTCCCAATATTAACCCTTTTGCATTCAGATAATTCTTTCAAATCTTGCATTATCTCACAGCTTCAAGATCTCAGTGATGTGATTGTTTATTTTTAGAATGGCATTGTAGGGTAAGTTTGAGAGGTCAGATCTGACCAGATTGAACATAAAACAGATAAGGATATTTTGGCTGTATATGACCAGTTTAAATACTAAAGTGTTTTACTGGTTTTTACTTGAAATTACACTAGTGGGGGAATATCTTTGTTGCTTCTCCTTTTAAATTTAGTACAATTGTAACCACAACTTCAAAAAAGGAGAAATTTGAAGGGGAAGTGTATGGTGATGGCATTGGTGGTAGGGCTCACTGAAATTCAGTGATCTTTTAACCTTTTAGCATTTAAACCAGCCATACCTACTTGTTTTATGAGAGGTCAGATCCAGTCTCTCATACCTATCTGACAATGCCACTCTAAGAATAAACCATCACATCATCAGAATTTCAAAGCTACAAGTTAATGCATAATTAATTCAAAATCTAGCACACGAGAATTCCATTTGATCTGATCAATGGAACAGCCTGCTTGTGAAATTAACATGCATGTGACTGAGTACTCCACAGACATACATACACTTAACCTAGTTCTCAGGGAGATTCAGCATGATGCGGAATGTGACAAGACTGACCCTTTGAATTACAGGTACAACTCATTTTTGCCAGCTGAGTGGACTGGAGCAACGTCAAATAAAGTGTCTTGCTCAAGGACACAGTGCACCGCCGGGAATCAAACCTATGATTTTATGGTTGTAAGCTGAATACCCTAACCAGCAAGCCACATGCCATCACCTGATTAATTCAAAACAGTGTGAATAAATAGGCATTACGTTTGACTGTAATCTGAATGTTAAAGAGTTAAATGCTGTGTCTATATGACATTCACTAAAAAGTCACTAGTTCCTGTACAACAACAGCAAGAGGTTCTTTTGAGCTGTGCAGCAGAGGTATGTGTAGCTATTTAGTAATTACTATTGCCTCCATTAACCAATCCTCTACGTGGTCATTTGACTTGCTAGAAGTAGCAGCCAAATTTTCAGTACCCATCTTTCATCTTTTACTTGTTTCAGTCATTTGACTGCCCCCATTCTTCTGGAAGAATTTTTTTGGTTAAATAAATTGACTCCAGTATTTTTTGCTTTTTTTTTTTTTGCCAAACCACTAAGTTACTGGGACATAGATACACCAGCACTGGTTATCAAGCAGTGGTGGGGGACAGACACAAACACACAATATATGTATGTATGTATATATATGATGGGTTTCTCTCTACCAAATCCACTCTCTAGGCTTTGGTCAGCCTCATGGTATATTAGAAGTCATTTGCCCAAGTGGCTACACAGTGGGACTGAACCTACACTATACCGGGCCATTTTTGATCTTAGGTTTACTCGGTTAGGTCTAAACAGCAAGCAGGTCACTATTAAATATGGCTTTCATGTAAGACTAAAATTACAGTTTACTTCTATCAAACTTCTTTCATAAAATAGGGCAGCCCCCAACAAAAGAATAGAAAAATGTATAAGTGTAAGCAGGGCTGTGGAGTCGAAACAAAAAACTCCAACTCCTCTTTATGTAATTAAGTGATTGTGGTCTACGTATTTCATAAAGTATATGTATATGCTTGTACTTTGAGTAGGCTTATATGTCAGTAAAGATATTGTGAGTCGGAGTCGGTATAGTTTTACCGACTCCAACTTTAGCTACTCCTTAATTGTTTCCAACTCCGACTCTACGACTCCTACACCACGGCACTGGGTGTAAGCATGGTTATGTGGTTAAGAAGCTTGCTTCAAAACCACATGGTTTCAGGTTCAATTCCACCAGACAGCACCTTAGGCAGGTGTCTCCTACTATAGCCCCAGGACAACCAAATGCCTTGTGAGTGAATTTGGTAAATGGAAACTGAGTGGAAGCCTGTCGTATATATATGTGTATGTGTTTGTCCACCACCACTACTTAACCAGTGTTGGTTTGTATTTTTCTCCTTTAACTTAGCAATTCGGCTAAAGAGACTGAGAATAAGTAGCAGGGCTCAATAAAATCAATACTGCAGTCAATTCGTTTGACTAAAACCTCTTAAGGTGGTGCCCCAGCACAGCCACAGTCTAGGGATTGAAACAAGTGTAAAATATGAATGATACAACTGTTAATGTCTCTCAACAGTGCTGCTGGAATCCTGGGCATGGCTTCATCTGAAAGAAACTGTGTGGGTGAAAGCAGATATAATGGACCAATTATGAATTATATGGCCAAGAAAGAAGCAAACATGATAATGTCTCCACCTCGAACCCCCCCCCCCCCAAACCACCCCTACGTCTGTCATAATCAGAGATGACTAAACAAACTTTTGAGTTGCTTAGTCTACATTACTTTATGAGGAACACAGGGCTGGTTTCTCTGACACACACACACATATTCCTCCCTGGATGGGACACTGATCCATCACAGGGTTACTCATTTTGGCCAGCTGAGTGGACTGGAGCAGTGTGAAATGAAGTGTCTTGCTCAAGAACACAATACATCTCCTGTTCCAGGAATTGAAACAATAATCTTACAATCATGAGCATAACACCCTAACCACTAAGCCCTACACCTCTGCAACTAAGTTGTTTAGGGCTTCCATTTGGGGGAGGGAAGGATTCATCAGGCTAGTTACCTGGTTTCTGTGGTCTATATGTGACCAAGATCGCAACAGTACCCCTAAACAGTATGCTAGTCTGTTGCAAGATTCAAGGCCAGCAGATTTTGAGGGCGGGAGCAGCAAGCTGATTGCGTCAACATCCAATTCCTTCCCCAGTACTTGACTGGTACTTTATTTTATTGATCTTGAAGGAACTTAGGGTAAAGTTGACCATGGCAGGATTTGAACTCAGAATGCCAGAGTGCCAGAAGAAATGCAGCTAAGCATTTTGTCCAACACAGATTCTGCCAGCTTGACACTTTTCAGTATTATATACTTCTGCCTTTTTTTGATCAGGATTTTGGTGTTGTCGAATATTCCGTCATTTTGGTCAACAAGGAACAGAGCTTGGCTCATTACCAGAACAAACGAAGACACCTTGGTTTTCAGATGGGAAAAATACTACAGCAAATCACTCTCAAAGATATACACACCACAAGGTTCTTATACTGCAACCATCAATACTTTTAAATCACTTGTTGGAAAAAATGGGGTAGAAGCATCCCTTGCAAGGGCAAGCATCACCCAGGGTTTGTTTGGGGCAACAGGCTATGTAAAGGAGTCACCTGTAAGAGTAGATATATCTCGTGAGGTTTTTCCAAGAGCACACCTCAGTATGAATTCATTTCCCAGGTTAGCTTTCAATCAAGACTCATCTGCTGTGACAGGTTCCATTGGTGGCACTGAAGTTGACTCAGAGTCACTTGTTGGAAAAAGACATAACCAAGATTCATTTGCTGGGACAGAAAGCAACCATGGCTCCTTTCCTGGAGTAGAGTTTGACCAGGCATCAGTTTTTGGAACAGATGGTGACCAGATGTCGTTTGTTGTAATGGGCAGTGGGCAGGGATCTCTCAGTAGGGCAGAATCGTTTGAGACAGATTTTGACAAGAAATCCAATTTGAGGATTGACTTTGACCAGAGGTTACGTGCTAAGGCTGATTATGACCAGAGGTCTAATACTGGTAAAAATGTTGATAGGGGGTCTTATTCGGGTACAGACGTTGAGCAGGGTTCTTATTCTGATACAGACGTTAATCAGAGATCTTATTCTAGCAACAATGTTGATTGGAGATCTTATTCCGGCACTGACGTTGATGAAGGATCTTATTCTGGTACAAACGTTGACCAAAGGTCTTATTTTGGTACACATGTTGACCAGAGTTCTTATTCTGGTACAAACGTTGATCAGGAGTCTTATTCTGGTACAGACGTTGATCAGGGGTCTTATTCTGGTACAGACGTTGATCGGGGGTCTTATTCTGGTACAGACGTTCATCAGGGGTCTTATTCTAGTACAAACATTGATCAGAAGTCTTATTCTGGTACAGACGTTGATCAGGGGTCTTATTCTGGCACAGACGTTGATCGGAGGTCATATTCTGGTACAGACGTTGACCAGAGTTCTTATTTTGGTGCCGACGTTGACCAGAGTTCTTATTCTGGTGCCGACGTTGACCAGAGTTCTTATTCTGGTACAGACGGTGATCAGAGGTCTTATTCTGGCACAAACGATGATCAGGGGTCTTATTCTGGTACAGACGTTGACCAGGGATCTTATTTTGGTGCCAACGTTGACCAGAGTTCTTATTCTGGTGCCGACGTTGACCAGACTTCTTATTCTGGTACAGACGGTGATCAGAGGTCTTATTCTGGCACAAACGATGATCAGGGGTCTTATTCTGGTACATACGTTGACCAGGGATCTTATTTTGGTGCCAACGTTGACCAGAGTTCTTATTCTGGTACAGACGGTGATCAGAGTTCTTATTCTGGCACAGACGATGATCAGGAGTCTTATTCTGATACAGGCGTTGACCAGAGTTCTTATTTTGGTGCCGACGTTGACCAGAGTTCTTATTCTGGTGCCAACGTTGACCAGAGTTCTTATTCTGGTACATACGGTGATCAGAGGTCTTATTCTGGCACAGACGATGATCGGGGGTCTTATTCTGGTACAGACGTTGACCAGAGTTCTTATTCTGGTTCAGTTGTTGACCAGAGTTCTTATTCTGGTACAGACGTTGACCGGAGTTCTTATTCTGATACAGAGGTTGACCAGAGTTCTTATTCTGGTTCAGACGATGATCGGGGGTCATATTCTGGTACAGACGTTGACCAGAGTTCTTATTCTGGTACAGACGTTGACCAGAGTTCTTATTCTGGTACAGTCGTTGACCAGAGTTCTTATTCTGGTTCAGTTGTTGACCAGAGTTCTTATTCTGGTACAGACGTTGACCGGAGTTCTTATTCTGATACAGAGGTTGACCAGAGTTCTTATTCTGGTTCAGACGATGATCAGGGGTCATATTCTGGTACAGACGTTGACCAGATTTCTTATTCTGGTACAGACGTTGACCAGAGTTCTTATTCTGGTACAGTCGTTGACCAGAGTTCTTATTCTGGCACAGACGGTGATCAGAGGTCTTATTCTGGCACAGACGATGATCGGGGGTCTTATTCTGGTACAGACGTTGACCAGAGTTCTTATTCTGGTACAGACGTTGACCAGAGTTCTTATTCTGGTACAGTCGTTGACCAGAGTTCTTATTCTGGTTCAGTCGTTGACCAGAGTTCTTATTCTGGTACAGACGTTGACCGGAGTTCTTATTCTGGTACAGATGTTGACCAGAGTTCTTATTCTGGTTCAGTTATTGACCAGAGTTCTTATTCTGGCACAGATGTTGATCAGGGATCTTATTCTGGCACAGATGTTGATCAGGGATCTTATTCTGGTACTGACGTTGACCAGGGATCTTATTCAGGTACAAATGTTGACCAGAGTTCTTATTCTGGTAGTGCCATTGACCAGGGGTCTTATTCTTGTACAGATGTTAACCAGAGCTCTTACTCTGGTACAGACGTTGATCAGGGGTCTTACTCAGATACAGACGTTGATCAGGGATCTTACTCAGGTACAGACATTGATCAAGGATCTTATTCTGGTACTGACGTTGATCAAGGGTCTGATTCAGGTACCGACGTTGATCAGGGGTCTATTTCTGGCACAGACCTTAACCGGAGGTCTTACTCTGACACAGACGTTGATGACAGGTCTTACTCTGGCACAGACGTTGATAATGGGTCTTACTCTGGCACAGACATTGACGACAGGTCTAATTCTGGTACAGAAATTGATCAGGAGTCTAATTGTGGTACAGACGTTAAGCAGGGGTCTTATTCTGGTACAGACGTTGACAAGAGGTCTAATTCTGGGACTGATTATGACCAGAAATCTTTTGCTGGGACTGACTTTGATCAAGAATTATTTGCCAGAACTAATTATCTCAAAGGGTCATTTTCTGGCACTGATTGCAGCCAGGATTCATATGCCAGTACAGACCAAAGATCGTTTGTCAGTGCTTTTTATTATTAGAACTTTACTCTTTCTGACAATAACAGGAGGTCATTTGTAAGCATGGCTGTGGAGCACACACTGCTCTGTTTGTAGGAAGTAGTATCTTTTGTGCTCTTTGTAACAAGGTGATGGTTAAAATCTTATATAAAATAGCAAACTTCAAAAGCATGTTGTTAACACTGAAAAGGCATGAACTGATATTGGAGATTTCTGACTAATCGTTCCTTGTTTTAACCTTTGCACTCACTCATGTGGTTCTGATTTTTATATTGATTTTTTTTTTTTTTATTGGTGATTTAATTAATTTATTCATATAATTATTGCATTCTGTCTCCTCACCTCCACACCTAATTGTTATCTCCTTGAATTCTAGCTGGCCATTTATTGTGTATCGTGTATCTTTTAATCCTTCAGCATTCTGATTACTCTGTCAAATGCAATACTTATTTATCAGGCATAATCTTGTAGCTTCAAGATTTCAAAGATGTGTTTGTATATTTTTAGAATGACATTGAAGGGTAGGTGTGAAAGGTTGGATCTCATCAATTTTATTATGAACCAGATAGAATGTTTAGGGCCAACTATGACTAGATTAAATGCTAAAGGGTTAAAATAGATGAATGGTAGTATAACAGCAGACATATTGATTTGAAGCCAGACACTACCTGGTTACAGACAATAAATTAAGTATCTATATATATGTGTGTGTTTGTGTGTGTCGAAGGGCACATTATTGAAAGTTAAAAGCATGGATGAAAGCAGTTTGATTCAGACTCCTTGGTACTCTGAGTTTCATGTGTGGCACTAAGCTTTGGGCATTGGCCATTGGCCAAAGATTAGCACAACACTTGAAACTGAGAGTACCAAGGGATTTGAATCAAACAGTTTTGATCCACGTATATGTATGTGTGTGTATATGTATATAAAAGTATATTAAGTAGTGCAAACTACCATCTTCTCTTTACTTAATTAATATAATTACCCCAACTGACACTGCAGATGAAAACAGGTTGCCCAAACTGTGCCAGTGCTCTGCTCAAAACTTAAACACACCAATCAACTTATACCTATTAGTCCAAAACATCAATCATATATATATATATATATATACATATTGGATGAGTAGCAAAGGATGAAATCCCTTAAATCTCACTGTGCTGATTAAGTACATGCAACAGGCTCATGATTTAGCATGTTAAAAATATACAACCTCTTTCTGTTGGCCAGTAAAAAAAATATAATATGCATATTATCTCATATGAAATGTGGAGAGTTCCAGATAGTATCTCACTATCAAAAACGAGGTAATTTGGTCCCCATATCTCAAGTGCTCATGCACAGAACTGTGAATGCTCAGCTTTTGCACAGTAAGGGTTAATGCTAAAAAGCACTGATGCTGGGGCCTTGTAAAAAGGACTCAGTGCATTCCGTAAAGTGGTTGGTATTTAGGATAGGCATCCAGCTGTAGAAACCACGCCAAAACAGGTAATGGAGCCTGGTGTGGTCCCTGGCTTTACCAGCTCCTGTTGAAATGTCCAATACATGGACAACAAACATTAGATTATGATGATTATATGTATATGTGAGTGTGTGTGTGTGTATATATATGTGTATGTATAGACACATTTGTGGCTGTGTGGTAAGTAGCTTGCTTACCAACCACATTGTTCCTGGTTCAGTCCTACTTATCGTTTCATGACTGTATTGCCCTTCAAAATGAAATCCAAAATTGATAATCATTATCCACGTCAGAGAAAAGGATGAATTTCTGTGTAGTTAATCGAATGAGGGAGATGCTATTTAAAAACATGTGATAAAGTTGTTTAAAAAAGTTATTGGTACAGATGTGCATAGGGCTAAAAATTTAGAAAAAATATAAACCCATGGTAAAATCCTTTGTAGTAATCCATAATAGCTGTGTATAGATAGAAGTCCCATAATTCCATTCTTATCAATATGTAATCCATAAATGTAATTTTTCCTGCTCTTTATGATATATAATCACTCTTATTAAATCTTTAAATCTCTAAATACCTTTAAGGTTTGAGACATTTCCTTACCAACAGCACTTATTCAAAATTCAGTATACTGTAGACTCATTGACTATATTTTATTAACAATGTGTGTGTGTGTGTGTGTTTGACAACTGATGCTGGTGTGTTTGCGTCCCTGTAACTTAGCAGTTCGGCAAAAACTAGGCTTACAAAGAATAGGTCCTGGAGTCGATTTGCTTGACTAAAGGCGGTGCTCCAGCATGGCTGCAGTTTAATGACTGAAAGAAGTAAAAGAATATATATATATACACACACACACACATATACACACGCACACACACATATACATACACACACACACACAGAGGTTTGGTGATGCAAACAGGAAAATGGAACTCAAAACATAATTTTTTATTATTAATAATTTGCGGAAGTTACAGAGTAATGCAAGAGCCAAGAGGTAAGCGCTAATGCATGAAACTCTCAGCTCTCAAGATACTCTGTAATTTCCGTCTGCTATGAATAATAATTGTGTGCGCGCGCGTGTGTGTGTGTGTGGTGTGTGTGTGTGTGTGTGTGTGTGTGTGTGTGTGTGTGTGTGTGTGTGTGAAAATTGGATATTTCTTTTCTAAAGTTTTGGGATAGTTTTTGGTGTTCAATTCAATAATTCTGCTGATTTTTATTTGTTTATACTTGGATGACCTTTTCTAGCCTGCTTTTAGTACAAATATAATCTGTATTGATTTCATATTCATTGATATACAAACAGGGTGTGGTGACTTGCCATTCACCCATCTCACATCTGTGGCACTTTAGCGTATGCACAAACAGTAGCTTTGATAAAAATTTACTATTTTCACCCAAATGACTTCTGGTTAAGAGAGTGTGTAGGAATAAATGCTTAGAACTTAATGTCATACTCATGCACACTTGTAATTTTAGGCTGATTCATGTTTAGAATTTACCTAACTCATGGATACTTAAATTATATATATATATATATATATATATATCATTATCGTTTAACGTCCGTTTTCCATGCTAGCATGGGTTATATATATATAGATTGGTTTAAGAGACAGAACCACCTCCATGCAACTCGATCAACATTGAAAGACAGTATCTATGATAGAGGTATATAATATTAAATATTATCAAATTAGACGAAAAAGTAGCTTCACCATTCCATATCGAAATCATTGTACTACACTTTGACAATTCTTGGTATCTGAAACAGCTGGAGATACGATAGTTTAATGAAAAGAACCGGCTATTGCAAGCAGAAATAAATGAATATTGAAAAAAACACATTTGGCCAAATTTGGACATACAACAGTTTAACATTATACCGACAATATATATATATAATATATATATATATATGTGTGTGTGTGTGTGTGGTGTGTGTGTGTGTACATATGTAGGGCAGGTTTCTTTCAGTTTCTGTCTACCAGATTCACTCACAAGGCTTTGGTCAGCCCAAGGCTATGGTAGAAGACACTTGTCCAAGGTGTTACGCATTGTGACTGAACCAGAAACCACATGGCCAGGAAGAAAACTTTTTAACTGCACAGTCACACTTGCTCCTATAACCATACCTACGCTTGTAACCACACCACCTATAAGCCACACCTTAGAAGGTGATATGAATAATAATGATAGAATGTAAGTCATTCAGAAATATTCCAAATCTAGTAGATTTATTTTTTGCTTTTATTGGGTTTTTTTAACAAATTTTATTCAACAAAAACAATAACAACATGTAACAAAAACATCTTTAAATGATTATTCTGGAGCATATTCACCATCTACTTCAATTACTGCTTCCCGTTTGCTTGGCAGACGGTCAGACTGTAATTTAAGAATGTTTTTGTTAAATATTGTTATTGTTTTTGTTGAAAAAAAGCCACAATTATTATGCGCCAACCCAATAGCTTTTTAAAAGGCTGGAGGTGGAGGGACAGAAAGTTTGTTAATATTTGTCCTTAGTTCCAATGTGAAGCAAAAGAAAACTACTAAAAAAAAATAGGTGGGGAGCAAAGGCTTCAACTCTATTATAATTGCAGAAGTAAACTGCTGGGTCCAAGGAAAATTAATGGTGGTCTGGGATTGTTATTTTGGTTTGTTGGTAGGATAACAACTAATAGTAGTACTTCTACTACAATAATGATTTTTTTTTTTAACATTGATACAAAGCCATAATATTATATTGGTGGTGGGTAATGTTGGTTAAATCAGTGCTCAGCACTTGACTGCTACTTATTTTGTGGACCACAGAAGGATGAAAGGCAAATTTGACTTCAACATGATTTGAACCGAGAACATAAAATGGAATGTAAGTAATTACCATTAAGAACTTAATATATTTTGTTGCATTTTGGGAGGGTCATTATGCCAATAATAAACACACACTGGTTGTGTTTCACTTCTTTATTAACTCATCAGTTGGTATGCTTTTTAGCCAGTTAATTAATTGATTGTTTGGTTAATCAATCAATAAGTTATGTTGGTCATAATTTAAAAGCTCACATGTGAGGCTATGTCACTGAAGTGATTCCAAGCATAACTGATTAATAGTTTAACTGTAATAATTAATCAAACAATCAATAAGGTAGTTAATTAAACAGCTAACCAATTCTCAAATAAAGAAGTGAAATAGAACCAGTGTGTGTGTGTGTGTTTATCATTGGCATAGTGACCCATCCAAGATACAACAAAATATGTTTCAACACATGAGCTCATGTCAAGTATCTTGCAAGCCAAATACAAAAACAGAACATTAAAAATTTTCATCAGTTTTTGTCATTTATCTTCTTTGACTGGGCAAGGAATAATAATAATGATACATTTGAGAATCAATGGCAGCAGCAGTAGTAGTAGTAGTAATACTAGTAGTTGTTGTAATAATCGCAGTATGTTGTTCCTGCGAGTCTCATATACCTGATACATACAGAGCAGTAGTAGTTGTGTTAATAATGTGGATTTAAGAAATTTTTTTTTATACACATTCCATTATGATTTGGTAAAGGAAATAGGATTAATAGCAAATTTGCTAAGAATAAGAGAAACTACATATGCCCACCACACACACACACATGTAGAAATGAAACTATTTGTAGAAATGTGTAAATTTGCTGATCCTTCAAATCAATGAAAATTTCAGAATATAAATAATGCATAAAATGCCATAGATTTGCTGTTAACAGGAAGAAAGAGTTGAAAGAAAACCCACCAATAAATGAACTAATATCTTACTTTTTTAAACCATATTTGATGGCATAAAAGATGCACAGGTGTATTAGCTGCCCCCAAATTCAGCAACATATTTTCAGAAAAAAAAAAATGCTTTTGGGGCACTAAAGCTTATGAGAGGCCCAACTTCACTTACAGAACCCAGGGTAATATTTTTGGAGTCAGGGTTTTTGGGAAAACAAGTGCATCTTATGTGCCATCAAAATACGGTATTTTATTTATTATAAGCCTTCTCTACCCCTTTTTTTTTCTTTTCTTTTTGCAGTTTTACAGAACAAACGAAGCCGCAAAGTGAACCTACAAAGAATACGAGCAAAGCAGAAACGAGAACAGCAACAATCGAGGTACCGACATCTATATCAAGTTCGGCGCTTCAATGGTGATGTTATATCTCAGGTATGTCTCTAGACAAGCTAGAAAAGGTTGTTTGTTTATTTGTGTTCTTTTTTTCTCTATTCACTTGATTTTTTAGAGTGATAACAGACCATCATAATCATACACACTCACACACAAAACATTGGAAATGTATGGCATTCTTACCACACAGCCGCTCCTGCACCTACATATATATATATAAATGTTTATTAAGTAATTTTTTATTGAACACAAATTTATTGCCTTACTTAAAGAAACAAATAATAAACTAATGAAAAAAATTGCAGAAGTTTTAGGAAGTAGAAAAGAAACTCCATTAGAAACTAGAAAACTGAAATCCAAAAAAGGGCTTTACTTTTGCCACACCCTGTATTTCAGGAGTTAGCAAGGTGGCAAGCTGCAGAATTATTAGCATACCATATGAATTGCTTAGAGGTATTTCATCTGTTTTTACATTCCAAGTTCAAATTACATCAAGGTTGACTTTGCCTTTCAAATTCAGGGTCAATAAAATAAGTACCAGTTCAGAATTGAGGTCAATGTTATGAACTAGCCACCCCGCTCCCCCAAGCTTTGTACCTATAGTAGAAAGCAATATTTTTAAAGTTAGTCTCCACATAATAGAATGGGTTGTGTCCCTTGTCAAAATTTTTATGATTTTAAATCATTTCACAATCAAAATTTGTTTAGTTTTAAAAGAATGTGAGGGTTTGGGGAAATAGATATACATAAATATATTTACTTCCTCCCTCATTTTTTTATGTTTCTATTATGAAATGTAGTAAATTTCATTGTTGTTCCATTGTTTTAATCTGCTTATACGTGTGTATTATCTGCTTTATTTTGTTGTTGTTTTCGTTTTTTTTTTTTTTTATGTTTATGTATTTCCTGTTCCTCTCCAACTTCCTGACTTCTTGAGGTTCCATTCTTAACCAATCATTATTTGATTTTCTTTTATCTATTACTTGTTTCAGTCATTGGGCTGTGACCATGCTGGGGCACTGCCTTGAAGGGTATAGTCAAACAAATCAAGCCCAGTGTTTATTTTTTTAACATGTAGTACTTATTCCATTGGTCTCTCATGCCAAACCACTAAATAATAGGGGCATTAACAAACCAACATTGGTTTTCAAGTGGTTTAGGGTAAAAGCAAACACAAATATTCCCTATTCCTGGGAGGGTCGTAGGGGTAGAGTCCTAGATGCAACCCGTCATTATACTTTCCAGCTAGATCCCCAAGTACAACCAACCGAAATGACAGATCTTATCCAACCATCTTGCACTTCTTTCCTGTAACATTCTAACCACATATCCACAGTGCCAGAGCTGTGACTGCTCAAAGCAAAGAAGCAGTGTTTCGATATGGAGAGATCCCCACTCCTGATCTCCAAGCTACACACACACTAAGGAATAACATTACTCAAGAGATCCTTCAGGAAAATACCATTTTGGTGAGTATATGTATATATGAAGGTGCACGGCTTAGTGGTTGGAGCATTGGGCTCACAATCACAAGCTAGTGGGTTCAGTTCCCAGACCAGACTGTTGTATTCTTGAGCAAGATTCTTTATTTCATGTTGTTCCAGTTCACTCAGCTGTAGAAATGAGTTGTGACATCACTGGTGCCTTTCTCTTAGATAACATTGGTGGCATAAAGAGGGGAGGTTGGTATGCATGGGCAACTGCTGGTCTTCCATAAACAACCTTGCTTGGCTTGTGTCTCAAAGGGGAACTTTCTAGATGCAATCCCAAGATTAGTACACCAGGCAAAATGCTTAGCAGTATTTCACCCATCTTTACGTTCTGGGTTCAAATTCCACAAAGGTCGACTTTGCCTTTCATCCTTTCGGGGTCAATAAATTAAGTACCAGTTGCATACTGGGGTTGATCTAATTGACTGAGTCCCTAAACAAATATTATTATTATTACTTCCGCTCTTGCTAAGGCAGAGGTATTGTTTTCAGTTGTGTTTGTTTGTTGGTTTCTTTGCTTGTCTGTGGACAAGATATCTCAAGAACCGCTGGATGTATTCGATTGAAACTTTCAGGGATGTTTGGCCTCAAGACTGGCATGAACTGATTATATTTTGGGATCGAGATCCGGTGCCAGACAAGGATTCTGGATTATTTTGCCTGGTGTACTAACAATTCTGCCAGCTCACTGCCTTTTTAAATAATAAAAATAATAATAGTAATATGGAAACTGAGAGAAGCCTGTTGTGTGTGTGTTTCCTTGTTTTGACATTGTGCAATAGTTGTAAAATGGTTGTCAATGTCATACAAGTAGAATCATTCAATTCCAATATTCTGCAAATTGCAAAAAAGATTTCTGACCTTGGGAAAATATTACCTTGTTTGGAAACAGGTGAGAGTTAGTAACGAGAAGGGCATCAATAAACTGTGAACCTTTGAAGCATGGAAAAGCAGACGTTAAAGCAATGATGACATTCTGTGCATCGTCGTCATCATCATCATTTAACATCCGTTGTCCATGCTGGCTGGCATGGGTTGAACAGTTTGACCAGGGCTGGTAAGCTGAGAGAGTGCACCAGACTCCAGTCTGATTTGGCATGGTTTCTACAGCTGGATGCCCTTCCTAATGCCAACCACTCCAAGAGTGTAGTGGGTGCTTTTACGTGCCACTAGCACAGGTGCCCATTGTGTGACACCGGTATCTGCTTTGACTGCAATTTGACTTCGCTTGATGGGTCTTCTTCTCAAGCACACAGCATAATCCTTTGGTAATCAGTTTCTCCAAACCCACTTTGCATGTTATTCTTCTGAAACTAATAAAACAAGGAGTGTTGTTGATGTACTCAAATATACCCTAGGAAGCAATGTCCTCTCAATATGGCCACCTATAGTCCACTGACTGAAACTTAGAAGAGAATCTCAAATTTTGGAAGTTGAGAGTTATATCTGTTATCTCCCTTTGCTGCAAAACTCTTCTATATTTTGTTGCTTTATTGTTAAATGCAGATCAAACCCCTTTTTTCTCTTTCTTTCTCTCTTCCCCTTCTCTCTCTCTCTCACACACACACACACACACCAGTTCTTTGCATTTAATGTCGTTAACGGCATAAAATTTAATTCTAAATCTATCTTTTTGTAGTGATTTTTTGTTTTTTTTTTTGGTCATTGTTCATTCTTCATTAAATCATGAAGCTTTTGATGAATTTTTTTATACAATATTTCAGATTAAATGTAGAATGGGGAATAAGAAATTAGAAGCTTTGTATTTATCCTTTATAGATTAAACTTTAATTTTAACCGTTACAGGTGGGAGAGGGGAGATTTTTGTTTTATATTACTAAACATGTAAAAGGATGTTTGCAGATTTAGATTTAGAATTTCCCTTATTTCAGATACTTGTCTTTGAAATGAAATGAGATTTTGAGTGGGGTTTTTTGTTTGTTTGTATGTCTCCTTATCTCTCTCTCTCTCTCTCTCTCTCTCTCTCTCTCTCTCTCAAGTTAACCTAGCTCGCTGTTGCTGTTACATAAGCACTCTATGTGCTTCGCTTCGTTCATCACCACCCCTTCCACTCCCTGGATATTATTGCCCTGAGTTTGTAGTGGTGTAGGTAGCTAAATAGTTGAATGATCTCCCTTGCAAGAAAGAATATAGAGTAACCTCCCTTTACTAAGTTTCTCAAAGTGTCTGTGTCATGAGACGTGATACTTAATTATTCAAGAAGCTTAGCGTTTCTCTTGGAAGTTTCTAGAATGTCTAGCGTAACCCTGCTCTTTGCTTCTTAGTCGATTAGACTTGGAGCCATTGATGTCATTGCTATGTCCATCTATTTCTCTATGCCACATGACTGAAAGCCACTGCTTAGCTGTTATTTCTGTATTTCCTATCTGTGAACTTTCTTATAAAGATTATTACTTCATTCAACTAGATTCTACATTTTGATTATTTTCAACATTGACCAGCAAATAAAATATATTATGTAGTAAATATATAGTTCTTTAATTTATTCTTCATCTCTATATGAACTCTTATAATAATATACATGCAGCCACATCAACACCTGGTACTGAATATATATTCCCACTACATAAATTGGTGACTTCGACGTGAGAAATCAATACAAGCTCTAGGACTCACAGGGCTTGTTTCTTGGTTTCCACGTGGTATTAATGACCAAGATCATGACATTCGCTCTTAATGTCATGATCCAGGCCTCATGGAGGCAAAGTGGCTGAGTTCCTTTCAAGCGTTGGGCCCCATGGAGGTAAAGTGGCTGAGTTTCTTTTGAGCATCAGGCCTCATGGAGGCAATGACCGAGACTGTTGGTACTATGTCATGCTTGAGAAGAAAACCCATCAAGCCAAGCAAAATCACAGTTGTGACAGATACTGGTATCACACAAATGGCACCCGAGCTGGTGGCATGTAAAAGTACCTGTTACACTCTCAGAGTAGCTGGCATTAGGAAGGTCATCCAGTCATAGAAAATCATGTCAATCAGACTGGAGCCTGGTGCAGCCCATGTCAGTATGGACAGCAGACATTAAATGATGATAATGATGAACTGGAGCAACAGGAAATGAAATGTTTTGCTAAAAAAAAACAAGACATTGTTCAGACCAAGAATTGAAACCACGATCTTGTGATTGTGCATGCAGCACCTTAACCACTAGGCCACAAGACTTAACCTTCCTACTTTGGAGACATGTAAATATCACATCTCACATTCTCCTAATCTCTTGAAGTCATGTCCACTGAACAACCATTGATAGCTATTTCTAATGAGTAAACAAAAGCAATGTACAAGCAAGACTGATTCAATGGAGAGAGTGATATAATGTACGACACATCCATTTGAATCCTTTGTGAAGGAACTCAGAAATTGCAGAACTCTCATCCATCATCTAACAATGGAAGAGTCCATAACATACACACACTCTCACACACACCTATGTGTTTGTGTTTGTTCCTCACCACTGGCCTGATAAATAGGTCTGGTTTGTTTACATTCCTGCAGTTTAGTAGAACTGACCAATAAAATAAATATCAGATTAAAAACAACGTACTGGGATTGATTTGTTCTAGTAAGAACCTTCAAGCCAATGCCCCAGCAATGGTTGCAATCCAATGTCTGGAACAAGATTCTTTTAAATATGTGTATGCTTTTCACACACACACTTGGCTGTACAAATAGTAAATAAGTACTTAATAATGTATGTTATAGAATTAATTTATTCAAAGGCGGTGAGCTAGCAGAAACATTAGCATGCTGGGCGAAATGCTTAGCGGTATTTTTTTTTTTTCAAAGAGTTAGAGGTTGTGAATCCAACCAACTAAGGATAGAATCTATCCCATATACTGCTGGTAGAATACCCAATTATTAATACACAAGTGTTGGTTATTCAGTGGTAATTACACTACTGAGTATGATAATTAGGTGAGAGTAATAAGTGGTTTTACTCTTAATTTATATGGCAAGAAAATGGAGGGAATCCAGAGGTAGCATTCATCAGCTGTTAGGCATTATATTATGTCTATTTATTTATTTTAAACAGTTCAGATAATATATATAAATACATGTGTAAAGTATTAGTAATTTCTAGAATAAAGAAAGAAGAGCAATACTTTACACAGGTATTTATATATATATTATCTGAACTGTTTAAAATAAGTAGACATAATATAACGTCTAACAGCTGATGAATACAACTTCTGGATTCCCTCCATTTTCTTATTGCCATATATATATATATCAACCATCATTTAACATCTGTTTTTCATGCTGGCATGGGTTGGATGGTTTGACCAGAGCTGGGGAGCTGTACCAGACTCCAATCTGATTTGGCATGGTTTCTACAGCTGGATGCCCTTTCTAATGCCAAACACTTCACAGTGTGTTCTGAGTGTTTTTGTGTAGCGTTGCACAGGCGCTTTCATGTAGAGCTACACAGGGGCTTTTTTACATGGCACATGCCCAGGACTCTGCATATAATTTTGAGTTAGAAGCAGCTCCAATAATGTAAACATTATTATAATGTCATACTATGGGAGTTATTTAAATGCCTTTGGGATGGTTTGGGTGCTCTTTAACTCTTTATGTCTTAAAGGAACATTCTGTGGATGAAATACTGCAGCCCAAAATACATTTAATCAACACTCATACAATAAGTATGGGACATCAATTAAAGACTACCCAGCTTTCTGTGTAGCTATCTATTCAAACAGTTGTTTAAATTCTCTCATTATTTAACTCTCTTCTCTATCCATCTGTCTGTCTGTGTGTCTAGCTATCTGTCTGTCTTCCTTCCATTCTACTTTCTTTCATTCATTTTCATTTCTCTGGCAATCCAGCTCTCTTTCATAATTCAATTTTAGTTCAATGTCAACAACACTGTTGACTGATTTAAGATGCTTTCGGAGACTTTTGGTTTATTTTTTGAATGGCAGAATCTAGAAGTCTGTATCTCCAGGGAGAGGCTAGTGTGAATGGCCAACGTGTAGGGGCTTACGATGCCTATGGCCTGCAAGTTGTGCATTGATGCAGTTCTTGGACTATGCACTTCTAATTCTACACCTCTTCAGTTTACCTAATCAGGAATCTGTACCAGTAATATACTCAATGAAATTAGTTTTTAAGTCACATTCATTAGCTAACATAGTCCAAAAACTAAATAGTTTAAAGAAACCTGTACATGGTTGCTTGCTTGACCTGCTAGAAAACACAGCCAAATTTCCTTGAAATAACACACTGCAGTGTTATGTGAAGATACATAGAACAATGAGGTTCTGGACATATTTTGTCAGGTTATACTGAGATGGGATGATCGTGGCTGGAATGCCTTTGATTATAGGTTTGATCAATCCAAATTGATACTGGACTAAAGAACAGTTAAAATGACTGTGGTTTATACATTATGCCACTAAAATGGCAAGCTGGCAGAATCATTATCAGGCCAGGCAAAATGTTTAGTGGCATTTTGTCTGTCTTTACATTCTGAGTTCAAATTCCACCAAGGTCAGCTTTGCCTTTCATGGAGGTGGGAGGTTGGTATGCATAGGTGACTGCTAGTCTTCCATAAACAACTTTCCCCAGACTTGTGCCTTGGAGGGGAACTTTCTAGATGCAATACCATGGTCATTCATGACCGAATGGGGCCTTTACACTATTGATGAGTTGATGTGCTTAGCAGACCAATCTAATCTCTTTCCCAGATAAGTTGTTTGTCTATTCCTCAAAGATATGCTACCAGGTGAACCAGAGAGGGACGGGAGTGTAGCTGTAGAATCAAGTGTACTGCCCACATATATCCTATGAACTTCTTGCTACTTGTTTGACCCCACAAGGCCACTCTCATCTCTCAGTGCAGTATGTCTTAACCATTTCACTATCTTTTTACATACAAACTTCTTACTTCATCTTATAATTCTTTAATTTCATTTTTTTTTTCTCTCTCTCATTGTTTGTGTGCGTGTGTATGTTGATGTTGTCTCCCAATCTATGAAGATCCCTAGTGTATGCAGTGGCACACACTCCATGGAGAAGGCTACCCTCAATAGCCCTGATGACCACTGTTCAACATCAAGTTCAACTTTAAGGTAGTACTAACTGGAACATTATCCCATTTATCTCTCTCTTTCTCTCTCTCTAACACATTGGCTCAGTTTCCACTCTACATATCTTTTCACTTCTTTCTCTTCTTTTTCAATTTACCCTGTTTTTTAAAAAAAATTTTTTGGGACATTGTCTTTTTATTCCTTGCACTTCTGGCTCTCTTCTTTCCTCCTTTTCTAACTTTCTTCCCCCTCCTCTTTCCCATCCTTCATCTCTCTCTTTCTCATCCTTTGTCTCTTCTCCCTTTCCCTCTTTAGTCTCCTCCCCTCTTTCCATCTTTTGTCTCTTCCTCCTTTCCCCTCTTTCTTCCCTCTCCTCCCCTTTCCATCTTTGGTCTCCTCCCCTTTTCCATCTTTAGTCTCCTCTTTTTCTCTCTTTGTTCTCCTTCTCCTCCTTTTCCATCTTTGCTCTCCTCCTCCTCTTTTTCCATCTTTGGTCTCCTCTTCCTTTTCCATCCTTCGTCTTTTGCCCCTTTCTGGCTTTCATCTCCTTTCCTTTTCTGTATTAAGTCACACCCACTTCTTTTCCTTGTTACTACTTCCCCTATTCCATTCTGCTTGTCTCTGCCTCTGTTAGCAACCACTCTCATTTCTTTACATCTCTATCTTTCCCTCCTTCCTCTCTATCTCACACACTTTCCATCTCTATCTTTCCCTCCTCATCTCCTTCCACTTTTTCATTCTTTTACTCCTCTTCATTCTCTCACCCTCTCTACCCTCTCATTCACTCCCTCTCTCTCCCATGCACTCTTTCTTTCTCTCGCATTTCACGTCATCCTCCTATTCTCTCTACTTGCCCACTCCCTCTTTCCATCCATCCCTTTCTGTCCCTCCACTAACCCCTATTTCTCTGTTTTCTGGAATGTAGCATGTCTAACCAATCTGAGACTGATGTCTGGCTGTTGACAGGGATTCTATTAACCTCAAACTAACTCATCTCTCTCATCTTTTCTCCATCTTTGCAACTTGGTCTGGCATGATTCTCTTTCGCCAAAATCCTGTTCAGGAAATTCTTGGTTTCTACACCTCTTCTGGAATGTCTAACTCTCTGTGGAATCAGTTAAATAATACCATTGGCACCGTCACCGTTATTATTATCCTAATCACCTTCACAATTATTTAATGTCTTTATCATCCACTGTTTGTAGACATCTTCATCATTATCATCCAGTTTGTTATCCTTTATGATAATTATTGTTGCAATATCCATAATTCTTTGTATACTCTTATGGGTTGGCTATGTCTACAAGTACAGCATATTACTGTTCTTCTGAATTGTTTGGACCTTAATAGAGGGGCCCAGTTTCCTCTTTTATGCCCTCGACTCTTCTTCTCATAAACTTCTTTCACATGGTGCCCTCATCATTATCAGCACCCCTTCATTATCTTTATCATCACATACCTTTAGCATTATGTAGCACCTTCTTTATCACCATCAGCATCTCCCATTATTGGTGTTGATATCTATCACCGCTACAACCACCACCACTCATCAGTACCTTATTGTCAGCATCATTGATGTTTCCACCATTACCATCGCCACCACCCTCATCATTGTCATGTAAGCCTCATCATCATCACCATCATCACTGCCACTGCCCTCATTGCCATCATCTCCACCATCATCTTTGATATCTCCACCATCATCATTGTCATCTCACCACCTTCATATTTAATGTCCCCATCTTCACCATTATCACTGCCACCACCCTCGTTGCCATCATCTCCACCATCATCACCATTATCACTGCCACCGCCCTCGTTGCCATCATCTTTGATATCTTCACCACCACCATCATAGATGCCATCTTCACAATCATAGTTGTCTGCATCATCATCATCTCCACTCACTCCTGTTGTCTCTACCATTGCACCACCTTCACCACAATTATCATCACTCGTCATCATCATTCATCACTAACTGCTACAAATAGTAGTAGTAGCAGCAGTTGTAATAGTTACTAATTACTACTAGTAGCAGTAGTTACTAAACCAATCAGTTACCTGGTTTCTGTTGCATGTTTAATTAATTATTTTTCATTGATGAACAGTTCTTTCGGTTTCGCTCCCAGAACCAGAGTAATTCTATCTGTGGTGGTGGTGGTCATTGTGGGTTGGTGACATATTGTAACTATCACAAATGGTGTGGAAATCTATATGAGATTAGTTCTGATTTCTCTCTTACAAGAATTAAGGAAATACACTTGTGATGTATTCATTATTCACTCTAAATTACAATGATCCAAAGTTTGTATCTAAGCTTTTATGTAATCATTATGATCATCAGTGTTGTTGTTGTTGTTGTTGCTGTACCATTGTATAATTCTAATTTATATTATTTTATTATTATGGATATGTACTTGCATAGCAAGTGACCTGATCTAAGATGGTGTGCTGAAACAAAAACAATTGCAGCATGGAACATGTTTATAAGCCATTTAAGAAACACACAAAAACCGTTAGATTCACTTCAACGTTTAACTTTAATTTGTCAAAATATTTTCATTGCTTTGAAACTGTGACCTCTTCACTGACAAAATTCTGTGCTGCATCTGAGAAAGTAACAGTTAGTTCATGATATATATATGTATGTATGTATGTATGTGTGTGTGTATATATATATATATATATATATATATATATGTATGTATGTATGTACATATGTATGTATGTATGTACATATGTATGTATGTATGTACATACGTATGTATGTATGTACATACGTATGTATGTATGTACATACGTATGTATGTATGTACATACGTACGTATGTATGTATGTACATACGTATGTATGTACGTACATACGTATGTATGTATGTACATACGTACGTATGTATGTATGTACATACGTACGTATGTATGTATGTACATACGTACGTATGTATGTATGTACATACGTACGTATGTATGTATGTACATACGTACGTATGTATGTATGTACATACGTACGTACGTATGTACATACGTACGTACGTATGTACATACGTACGTATGTATGTATGTACATACGTACGTATGTATGTACATACGTACGTACGTATGTACATACGTACGTATGTATGTATGTACATACGTACGTGTGTATGTATGTACATACGTACGTGTGTATGTATGTACATACGTACGTGTGTATGTATGTACATACGTACGTGTGTATGTATGTACATACGTACGTGTGTATGTATGTATGTACATACGTACGTGTGTATGTATGTATGTACATACGTACGTGTGTATGTATGTATGTACATACGTACGTGTGTATGTATGTATGTACATACGTACGTGTGTATGTATGTATGTACATACGTACGTGTGTATGTATGTATGTATGTACATACGTACGTGTGCCTATATGTATGTGTGTATGTATGTACATGTGAACATATGTTATGTACTGATATGTGTGTCTCAGACGGAATTTTATCAGTGAACAGGTCGCGGTTTCAAAGTAACGAAAATATTTTGACAAATTAAATTTAAATGTTGAAATCAGTCTAACGGTTTTTGTGTTTTTAAATGGCTTATAAACACCTTCCATGCTGCAATAGTATTTTATCATTATTATTCTAAAAAAAAAAAAAAAATTATATACAAAACTAAAAACAAAAAGAAATTTAAACTTTTACTCCTGTTTCCAAATTGGCAGACACTTCTACCTTATAGGTATTAACCAGTAAAGCCAAGTCAGGCAGAGTTATATACCCTTACTTGCTCATCACTGCTATTTGCATGAGGAAAAATCTCACTGGACATGCTACAAATAACTGATAAAATTTCTTCAGATTTCATCCTGTTATATTTAAAACAGAAAGGAACGTATTTGATAATGTGACTTTGATGGCTGTAGAAAGGTAGGATGATCATGGCTTGAATGTCTCTAAGAAGTTCCCTGCGCACGCAACCTTGTGGTTTTAGGATTTTGTGTGGCATACAGCTGTTTGGCAAGTATCTGCTGTCATAATAACCTTAGGTTGGTCAGTGACTCGTGTGCTACTGCTAGCATATTGCCCAGTATAACCTGTTGTATAGTCAGACCATAGGTAACTGAACTGGTAACACTACCAACCCTGCTGGGTGAGAAGGATGGATTTTGGACATCCTTCTGGAGTGGCCTGTTCTAAACCTGTCATCAAAAATGTTGATTGTTCACAAAATGCCACAAAAATTATTTAATCAGAGTTGACCTGGACTTCAAGAACACTGTAGCCAAATAGCTTACGAAGAAGTCATTATGCTGTCTCTCCACTTACTAGAAATAACAACCAAATCCCCCTCAGAACACACTATTTTTAATTAAGGAAGGACACATTCACAAATATAGTCTGAGATTATATTCCATATTTGCATACATAAAACCGAAATGGTTTTGGTTAGAATGTCTTTGCTCCTAAGCTATTCTTCATTAGAACTGATTTGGAGCGAAAAGCATGTGTGTACCCCCCACCACACACACACACACACACATATATGGGTAGTAGCAAAACAAGGGCACAGCAATTTGTCATCTTAAGAGTAATCATATGAAAGTAATTCAAAAGTGAAAACGAAATTATACCAACTTCAATATTTGTTTCCAAATGCTTTTGTAATATTAAGACAGAATTTACCCCATTGTGTACAATGCCTGTTATCCCAGCATGCATTTCTTCACAGCATACACACACACACACACACACACACATAGTGGAAACCACTTCCTATGATAATCAATGGTAATGTTATCAGCCAATTGTTATCAACATTAGTGGATCCCAAATATGCTCAGATTATGTTTTACAAACTCTAATTAATATTATCAAATGGATATTGTTATCTAAAAGTGCCTATTCCAAACCAGTCACAATAAACAATTTCCACTGTGTATGTGTATACAGTGTATATATAAATATAGACACACACACACACTGCAGTATACACACATCACACACATACTGCAGTACACACACACACACACACACACACAATATATGTGTGTGTGTTCATTATTTGTAAGTTAAAAAGCCAACCAATGGTTTCATTTGAAGAGATCTTCACAATTGTATGCCTGCTTTGCTAATCCACAAAATAAAGACTATTTATCCACTAATACTCACCATTTGATATTTGAGTATGTATATATATATATATATATATATATATACACACACATACATACTGGGTTGGCCAAAAGTCACCTGACAGTAATTCAAAAGTGCTTAATTCCAAGATTAAAACAAAAAAATTATCTTATATGAGACTTTGCTAATAAATAAACAAATGTTGAAAAAAATGAATAAATAAACTTGAATATTAAATTTTTCTGGAATTTTGAGTTACTGTCAGGTGACTTTTGGCCAACCCTGTATACACACATACATGCACGCACGAACGCATGCATGCATGCATGCATGCACAGATACAGGTGCGTATGTGAAGCAGATGTGCTATGACAAATGTAGATGAATGAATATCTCTTAACATTTCCATGTATAGAGAATGCAACATTGGCTTGACCAGGTTTCAGGCCCAGCTAGGGTCTTCCTCAAAAGCCACACTCTCTGATTTCTCATATACTTTGTGATGCATTTCAAGTTATCCAAATTTATAATTAAAATTAATCAATTCGTTAATTATATATTTATGATTTGGCTCATTTCTTTGTTTCAATTTTATTTAATTTTGTGCCATAACTGTTTTCTTTGCTTGCTTGTTTGATTGTTTGTTCTTTAACTCTTCTGTAATTTTTTCATTTTAATGTATATTTAGTCTTTTAGCAATTCCTTCGTTTTCTTCCCAAATTTTTGATTTTATATTAGATAATTTAGTTAATTAATCTATTATTTAAACTTAAATACCAGAAAAAAAATTGTGTTTTAAGTCATTACAGGTAAGATTATGCCGGTTCACCGCTTGTCTGTTTGTGTTTCCATATGTGAGTTAGTGTGTGCGTATATATATATATATTGAAGTACACAGTATTTTAGAGTGATTGCAACTGATGTTACCAATCAGTTTCTCACAGGATATTAGATAACCAGGCACTCGTCTAAAAATAGTGCTTGTCAGAGTTGGCCAGCATAGAAAGAAATGACAACTACTTTCTGTCATTAGAGGTGAGGAAGTGACACATCCAGTTTGTGTCTGCAATATATACGTGTGTGTGTGAATAAACTGATTGCACTTAAACTGATTTGAAAATTCTTTGCAGAGGTTGTTTAACCTTTTGATACCTATCTGTCCAAGACTGCTCCTAGCTGTATGATAAAAAAATTCCTGTTTTAAAATCATCTAAATGAAATCTTCCATCAAAATTCCAAAGTTAAGCAAAATAAATTCTACTAAATTCTAATTGAATTCTTCAATATTTCCAAAAGCTAACTGAAATTAACAAAGAGGTTTATAAGACCAAAATGTATCTATTACTTCCACTTGTTAGCTTTAACCCTTTACCTTATAACGTGGCTGTAACTGTCCCAAATATTCTGTTTCATGTTCAAACCAGCCAGATCCGACCTTTCACAACTACCCTACAATGTCATTCTAAAAATATACAAGCACATTATTGAAATTTCAAAGTTACAAGATTAATTCAAAGCAATATGAATTACTTTTCACAGAATAATCTGAATGCTAAAGAGTTAAGCGCCTGACCATCTCCAGTCTTCATTGTCAGCATTTTCCAAAAATATCGACCCATTAATCAAAGTTCTATATGGCATAGTGGTTGAGAGCACGGGCTACTAACCCTAAGATTCCGAGTTCTATTCCAGACAGTGACCTGAATAATAATAATAATAATAATACCTTAGGAATGAGAACCCAGGTTCAAAATTTCCCTAAGACACCTGATGAAGGCTGGCAGAAACGTGTTAGCAACAAACAAGATGAGGACGAATATCCGTCAAATGTAAATAATGTAAATAACGTACCATTAATTAAACTTATTTGAATTATTTGCTGCTTTGTCTGTTTGTTTTTATTTTTAGATTTTAAAATTTCCTGCAGTTGGAGATGTCTTCTTAAGTCCTTTGTTGAGGTTTTCAAGTTTTTCAACTCACTACTGTATAATACATATGTGAGGCCCTAATTGTATATGTACAAGGCTTGTTTGCTTCTTCATTTGTTTGAGTAAGTCTCAATTTTCTCTTCTTTATTTTTCAGAACTACATACAAAGCATCCAACACAAGCTGTCTCCTGCCATGAGGAGTCTGACTACTATTCACTGCGAACCTGTTGTTGACCTAGAGAGTGCCAATACTACATTGACCCAAGTTTCATGAACACATTTCAATGCTGCACTTGCACTATAAACATTATTTTTATTATTATTAATATTATTATTAATTATTATTATTATTGTTAATATTATTTTATTTTATTATCTAATGAAAAAATAAAACTCAAAAGATGCTATAGCTTACTTTTGACAATAAGTCAACTCAGACAGCATCAAGTGCAGTGTAGTACATTTAAATACAGATCTATATATATATATATATATATATATATATATGAATACACACACACATACACACACTCTCTCTCTCATACATACCGTGACAGTAACACATAACTCTACTTCCTGAAAACTTTTTTTTTTAATTTTTGTTTAATTTTTCTCTTCTCTCTCCACCTCTCTCTCTCTTTCTCTCTCACCTTCTCTATCTTTTTCGTGATCAGTGACTGGTTTGTTTTGAAAGGCATGATAACAACAAAAAAAAACCCAACCAATGTATATATAATAAGTGTATGTATGCGTGTGTGTGTGTGTGCATGCATGCATGTGTGTGCATGTGGTGAATAGGGTCACAAACCCTATGCCTAAAAGGTTTCACATATAACCAGCCAGTTAGCAAAGCCTTGAGCTGCTGCTTGCATACAATCTTTTGGTATAGGTTTTATATAAACAAAATGTATGTATGCACCTACGATACATGTTATTTATATATCATCATTTAATATATATATATAATATATATATATATATATATATATATATATAATATAATATAATATAATATACACTTACAACACATGCATCGAGGTGTATTTTTTAAGTTTTTCTCTGTTTTTTTTTTTATTGTATGGAAATATATACACACACAGACACACATGTACACACCTACATACTTTCACACACATACACATATATGTATGTGTATGTGTGTATTTATATACATGCATATATATCCATACATACACACATGTATGTATATGTTTGTATATATGCATACATTCACACATACAGGAAATGAGTTTGTTCCATAAGTTGTATAAACACAAAACAAGAAAAAAAAAAGATGTAATTTGCTTTGTATGTGTATATTTTTCGAAGTGTTTTTTTTTAATTCCTATTTTATATTATTTATTTAATTCTTATTTTGGATTTTTTTAAAATATTTTTTTTTTTTACAATTTTTTTTAAACTTACCCCCTCCCCCCACTTGTAATATGACTAAAGTGTTCATTCATTGCATATTCGCATAGTTTTCATTGTAATTAAAACTCTTACCTTCTTCTTCTTTTTTGAATTATTATTATTTGTAGTAGTAGTAAGAGAGCAACACATATCATCAAAGTGACACTAGGGTACAAATATACGAATCCCAATATACCCGCCATGCCTATCCGTCTGATAAGGGTACACCTGGCACGTACATCACAACCATATGTGCGCAACCTGGTGATCTCATCTCAGGATAAACAGCGCATGACCTTGCAGGCGGAGCCCAGTTGGAATTTTCTTCAGGTTGAGTAGCCCATTCCACTCAAAAGGTCCCTGAATAAGGTTTGTTTAAGGATGATGAACGAAACACCCATATTTCCAGAGGTGAATTATTCAAATCCCAAAGAATTCCTCTCAACACATGGCTATGATGCTCCCCAACTACTTCTGCTCGTGATCAGAAATGCACATATCGCCAGCCTCTAAGGGTCATGTTTAACTGATTAAGGTCAAACAACTGACAAGTAAATCTCTGATATTGAGCAGAACATTTGCTGTAGCCCATGTTTCATACCAAGACATGTACATGATAACACTTCCAATCAGTTAATCAAAAGCCATGAGAGCCACTGCCTGGTACTGCATCAGGGCAGTTGTTGTTGTTGTTTTTGGTGGTGGTGGGGATGGCATGCTGGATAAAATAGTTAGCCACATTTCATCCTTATGGGATAAGCACTGGAGTCAATATAATCAACTAAACCTCTCAAAATTCCTGACCATGTGTCTATGGTAGAAAGGCTTATCACCATTACTATTTAGAAGTGATATGACCCAGTGGATAACGTGTATCAGATTCTAGTTACTGATGGAGCTTGCAAAGACAAGTTCAAATCCACTAGGGGCATTTTAATTTTCTTTTTTTCTGATTCTCACCTTGTCTTAAACTATCTAGCTATCTATCAGCAAAATAGTTAATACTAGGTTTTCAAAAGCAACTTCAACCTCATTGCACTGTGTTCCTAGTATACTGGATAAATGTAATCTCCACCAGATCTCCAGTAAAGCAGTAATGAATAACACACACAGAAACAGAAGATAAAATGCTGAAATTAGACAACTGGCATCACTCAGCAAGATCTTTGTCAGCTGCTCTCCAGCTATCTATTTTAGGCTGTATATGGCTATGGTGCGGCCATACTTGGAATTTGTATCACCAGTCTAGCTCAGGACATTGACCTTGGAAACAGTTCAGAGACGTGCAACCAAGCATATACCTTTTTACATAGTCATATGAATTCCCCTATATAGAATATAAATTCTCAAACATTTTCTGAAAATTCCAAAAAATAAAAAGTTAAGAAGAGTTATGTGGCATGCTTAAAACAGAATTAGACTAAAATACATGCAACCAAGCAAATACCCTCCATCCAACATCTACCATACTCTGAATGCCTTGCTTCCCTGGGCATAGATACATTGAAGCTCTGACATCTGGCAACTGATTTAGTAAACACCCACAAAATTATTAACCATCATGCCAACAACCACCTTGAACACCTTTTTGAGCTCCATGTGTCTCTAACACGTGGGCATGCCTACAAAGTCAGAAAACAGCACAGCTCCTATGACTTTCGGAAACACTTTTTCACACTCAGAGTTGCTGTTAGTTGCCAAGATGTTACATCCTTTAAAACCTCCATGCTTCCTGAAATTCGCCAACACTACACCTGATATCCACCCCCACCTCCATACGCATGCATACATGAATATAATGACTTATACACTGTTCACCTTCCTGACTTTCGTACATAATTCTATGTACTGTGCATGCACCTTTGATGAGTCGTAGTGCACCTGAGCACTTTACACAATAATTTCGTTACTACTATTTTTTTTATTTGAAGTTTTGTTGTCAAATCTGTTGTCTTTTTATTTTTTTAATCAGAAGGAAAAAAACGATTTTGTGAAGAAGCAGGTGATGAATCCAGCGCTAAAGTTTGTAAACAAGTACAGGCCTAGACACTTTGCAGTTGAGGAAATTATTGAGGATTTTTATTCTTTGGACAAAGTCTATCTTTATGCAGACAATGAGAGTGATTCTGACAATCAAACTGGTGAAAGTGATGAGGAAAATAGTAATCTGGATGAACAAATAGGAAGGTTGAGAGAAAGGTCTACTGTTGTTCTTTTGAGTTTTTCTTTTGCATATTTGTGGCACGTAAAAAGATTCCAGAACACTCGGTAAAGTGGTTGGCATTAGGAAGGGCATCCAGCTGTAGAAACCATGCCAAAACAGACAAATGGAGGCTGGTCAGCTCCCGTCAAACTGTCCAACCCTTGCTAACATGGAAAATGGACATTAAACTATGACGATGATGAATTCCATCCATTACTTTGCCTCCAATCATTATTCTTGAGCTGTTAATGCAACTATTTATTTTTCAGCTCAGGAGCCCAGGTGGAAGGGGTTAATAGGGTTGCATCACCTACTTGATACATACTTCTGAGGGTGATCAGCTCAAACAAATATATTGATTCCTTATTGCACTGGTGTGCATGAGATAACAATAATGACGATGATGATGGTGTTTGATTGGACAAAGTGAAAATTGTGTGTGGCTTTTTGAATGAGAGTGGGATAATTTGTAATTGTGTGCTGACATGTCTTTGTCTCATCATCCTTTAATGTCCCCTTTTCTGTACTTGCATGGGTTGGACTGAACTTATTGTGGCAGATGCCCTTCCTGTCGCCAACCACCACCTATTACCAACTAAGGTAATATATTTCCCCATGATCAGAAGACATTTTCATGCAAGTCTGGAAATGGACACCACTTGGATCACAGTGATACTCGTTTACCGCTATCATACAAAGTCAAGGCAAGGAGACAATAAGATACACGTGCGTGCACATACACACATATATCTTCTCTTTTCAAGCCTTTAGGCTATGGCCATACTGGAGCACTGCCCTGAAGAATTTTAATCGGATGAATCTACCCCAGGACTTACGTTTTTTTAACACTTAGTGTTCACTCTGTTGGTCTTTTTTTGCCAAACCACTATAGTATGGGGATGTAAATGAACTAACACCTGTTGTTGGACAGTGGTGGGGGACAAAGACATACCCATAGATATACATATGATACACACACAAAATGGGCTTCTTTCAGTTTCCACCTTGCACATTCACCCATAAGGCTTTAGTTTTATATATAATAGCACAGGTTTTTAGCTACAGGAAGTAGAAACCACCCTGAATGGATTATGAATAGCCAAACAGCATTCATATCTACTGCTCATTGAATGCAATGGAGGGAATTTTTAGAAGGTCATGAAATACAGGTGTTTTTTGCCCTGACCACAATATTTTAGATTTGGTATTGTTCCCTCCATTTCCAAAATTATTTTGTCACGTTCTCTTTAATTAGAGTTTGGATCTACAAGTAATTCTTGTCCATAATTATGATGGCACTCACCACTCTGTTCTTTATCTGACATTTTAATAACAATATGAGAACCATTGTTAGATGACAACATGAATTATGGTCAGAATTTGTGAGGTTATTCTTGGTCTCTTTTGTACTTGTTTTAAGGCCTCACACACCCACACATATGAAAAATCTCCACGGCTACCTTCAGATATGTTAATTTCTTCACAACTTTTTTTAGGTAATTTTTAATTAAAAACTTTTTTTTTTCCCAACAAATAGATACAAGCATGATTGTGTGGTAAAATGTTTGCTTTCCAACCAGATGGTTCTGAGTTCAGTCCCACTGTCTGGCACTTTGGGCAAGTGTCTTCTATTATATCAGGCCAGTTAAAGCCTTGTAAGTGGATTTACTAGACAAATTGAAAGAAACCTGTCATGTATATTGTGTCTGTATTTGTCCTCCACCACAGCTTGACGACTGGTGTTGGTTTGTTTACTTCCATGTAATTTGGCAGTTTGGCAAATGAGACTAATTGAGTAAGTCCCACGCTTTAAAAAGTACTGGAGTAGGTTCATTGAGCTAAAAATTATTGAAGGTAGTGCCCCAGCTTGGCCAGTCAAATGATTGAAACAAGTAAAAAAATAATGTTGATTACAAATGGTTTCTAAAGCTGGCACAAAACATTTTCCCAAGTTGAAAAGCGTGAGAGACAAGGTAAGAGACGATGTCAAAGCTGGAAATGATAAACAGTATTTGAAATAATTTAAGGCGGCGAGCTGGCAGAAACGTTAGCACACCAGGCGAAATGTGTAGCCGTATTTCGTCTGCCGTTACGTTCTGAGTTTAAATTCCGTCGAGGTCGACTTTGCCTTTCATCCTTTTGGGGTCGATAAATTAAGTACCAGTTACGTACTGGGATCGATGTAATCGACTTAATCTGTTTGTTTGTCCCTTCTGTGTTTAGCCCCTTGTGGGTAGTAAAGAAATAGGTATTTCGACTGCCGTTACGTTCTGAGTTCAAATTCCGCCGAGGTCGATTTTGCCTTTCATCCTTTCGGGGTCGATTAAATAAGTACCAATTACGCACTGGGGTCGATATAATCGATTTACTCCGTTTGTCTGTCCTTGTTTGTCCTCTCTGTGTTTAGCCCCTTGTGGGTAGTAAAGAAATAGGTATTTCGTCTACCGCTACGTTCTGAGTTCAAATTCCGCCGAGGTCGACTTTGCCTTTCATCCTTTCGGGGTCGATTAAGTAGGTACCAGATACGCACTGGGGTCGATGTAATCGACTTAATCCGTTTGTTTGTCCTCTCTATGTCTAGCCCCTTGTGGGCATTAAAGAAATAAGAAACGTTAGCACGCGAAAAGCTTTGCGGTATTTCGTCTGTCTTTACGTTCTGAATGCAAATTCCGCCGAGGTCGACTTTGCCTTTCATCCTTTAGGGGTCGCCAAATTAAGTACCAGTTTCGTGCTGGAACGATCTAATCGACTGCCCCCTCCTCCAAAATTTCGGGCCTTATACCTAGAGTAGAAAAGAATATTTTAAATAATTTCTAAGATGGTATAAACCGACTGATTTTGGATGTGAAGGTCATAGTTAACTAATTATCTGACTGGTACTTAGTGCCAAGACTGGACGAAAGGCAAAGTTAACCTTGACTGAATTTTACCTCGGAATATAACAGGTGACAAAACTAAATATTGCAAGGGGCCAAGAGGGCTTCTAGTAGGATTTTAAACTTAAAATATAGGGGAATATACAACAGGATTTAATTTGCTACAACGAAATATTAACTCTCAGACAAAGCGTGTTTTTCTTAGAGTTATCTCCCCTACATCACAAAATTGTCCTGTACGAATTACTTTGTTGTGTAAACATTATTACGAAGCAATAAATTCCATTTAGCGATAATTTTACCCTTTGCCTGCCCAAAACATTTTCATAAGTTTCTCCTAAACGTCCTAGTTTGTTTTCGGACTTTCAGTCAGCCCTTGTTTCGTATAGTCCGAATAATATAAAGCTTTTCCACAAATCCCAAGTTTCTCTGGTGAAGGGGGGAAAAATGGGAATGTGTATCATATATGATGCACGAACGTGAAAGACATATGTCCTGTGTATCTCCTGCGCTGTTTAATTGATATTTAACGATGACTACAACGGCTATGAAGAATCAATGAGGGACCTGTACGTGACTGCTTAACGTGCAAAAAATAGCAGTCAAAAATCCTGCATATTATCTCGCCTTAGTCGTAGTTCTTTTTGTACAACTAACCCATGCATCAGACAGCAAGACGTCTCTAGTCATCCTAGTTTTCAGCATTGTTGCATGCATCTTCTTAAATGATGCTAAGTTGCTTCAGATCTTCTTTGATGGTGGTACGCCATGTCTCTTTGTGTCTGCCTGTCTTCCTTCGTCCCTCTGGTAGTACTCCTTGTATAACTATCTTGCGTATTCGTCCCTCAGGCAGTTATAAGATATGACCTGTAAATCTTTCTCTCCTTTCTGCCACAGTCATTTCTTGTATATTAAATAAGGGAATAGCACCCTGTATAATATAGAGTCGTAAGAAACTTGCGTTCTACTATAGCTTCGGGCTGACCAAAGCCTTGTGAGTGGATTTGGTAGGTGGAAACTGAAAGAAGCTAGTTGTATATAAGTGCGTGTGTTTGTCCCTCACAACCGCTTGACAAACGGTGTTGGTGTGTTTACGTCCCCCACAACTTAGCGGTTCGGCAAAATGAACCGATAGGATAGGTTTGAAGAAAATAAGTTCTGAGGTCGATTCAATCGACTAAAAAATTGCTTGGCTGCAGCCTAATGACTGAAACAATTAAGATATGTATATATATATATGTTTCATACAGTTTCTGTCTACTGTACTTCTATACAGTTTCCGTCTACTAAATTCACTCACAAGGTTTTGGTCGGCTCTAGGCAATAGTAGAAGACATACCTGAGTAGCCAAGCAGTGGGACTGAACACAAAACCCCGTTGTTAAAAAGCGATCTTCTAAGCCACTCAGACATACCTGAGTGTAATTGTCCGTAGTAAGAATGTTATCAGTCATAATCAAGTGACATTAAAGCTATGTATCATCTATAGCATAGGATAACCTTTAATTTATCAACTTTTACTTTCGTTTCACCTAAAAAAGTTACCTCTGCAGAAATTGGAACCAACACCGTAATTCAGGACGTTTTGTATACGAATACGTCTATGTGAGCAATGCGTTCGAAGATAGAAAAATATGTAATGGGTGTATATGCATAGACACCTTTTACCTGTCTTCAATTGTATTGTTTACATAGACGTATTCGTATACGAAAAGTCGTAACAAATCAGTGTCGTCTCTAAATTCGGCGGAATTCTGCTTTACGTGCGCCATAACTTTTTTTTATTTTTGTACGATTATGCAAAAACCAAAATGTTGGTGCTTGATCTAAGGCCTATTTAGCTGTTATCTTTAGTATATCTCACGACCACCCTCGTTTGTTTGACGTATTGATGTTTTTCAATATCTTTCCCCCCATAAATACATTTAATGGTCTTTTTGTTGGGCTTTAAGCCAAAAATTCGATACCTGCCCAAGGTGTCATGCAGGGGGATTGAACTCGAAACTACACGGCTTATAGTGACAGAAAAAAAGTTTCGATGATGAATATGGCAGTTTTTCGTTCAATTCCTCTAATAATACTGTATGTGGCCGAGTATTCCACAGACACTGACATTCTTAACGTAATTTTGAAGAAGAATCATTCTGGCAAATGTTAGCAAGTAAGGGAGGCGATCATAGAAAGAATGCGTTTTAGTTTGAGTTATCTCCCCTACATCATCTGATTATCTTCCCCGTTCACTGAAATTAGATTTGTTGATTCATTAAATAAAATGGTAAGCTGACAGAATCGTTAGCGCGCCGGGGAAAATGCTTCACAGTATTTAGTCAGGCCTTTGCATTCTGAGTTCTAATTCCGCTGAGGTCGACTTTACCCTTCATCCTTTCGGGGTCAATAAAATAAATGCCAGTTAAGCATTAGGTTCGATGTAATCGAATAACCCTTCTCTCGAAATTACTGCTCTTCTGTCAACATTTGAAGCCAATACTTGATTTCGCCAAAGAGGTACTGCAACACAGTATTGCTAGAAACGGCAGCCAAACTTCATTCACATCGCATCCTACAACCGAATATATTTATTATATAACTGTCCCATTATTATGGCCCTGCATATCTTAAGTCGTATATTTATTCTGACCATCCAACCATTACAAGCAAACTCTGCATTGCTCACGTCTATGCCAACCCCATTCACAATAAATTGATCTTGTCATCTTTTTGAGCTCCCACAACTAGTTACCTTCAGTCCCGTCTGTAAAAAAAGAAAATCCCTCTTGACATTAATGTATCGAGTCCAAGAACTCTTACAGGCGGTTACACGGTTTCCATAGCGTATACGTAACTGGGATCCCAACAGGTGATCGCTCAGACGATCAGATAGTTATACATCACTGGTCATTTAACGTTACAGTAAACGACGTTAAATGGCGTGATGTAAAATGACGTTATATGGGTGACGTTAAATTACGCTAAATGAAGTGACGTTAAATGATGTTAATTTACGTAACGTTAAATGGCGTTGAATAACGTTAAATGACGTGACGGTAAACGACGTTAAATGATATGAGGTTAAATGACGTTAAATTACGCTAAATGACGTGACGTTATATGACGTTAAATAATGTCATAGTAAATAACGCTAAATGACGTGATGTAAAATGACGTTATACGGGTAACGTTAAATTACAATAAATGGTTCGCTTTTTAGCTTTCGAATGATGCCACCCCGCTGTCTAAGCAAGCAGGCCAACATTCCCCACCTGACCGGAAGACTAATCCGTGGCAAGGTTATCCATTTGCAGCCGAATGGATTGGAACCATGTGAAAAGAAGTGTTTTGCTCAAGAACACAACGCGCTGTCCGGCCCAGGAATCGAAACTACTGGCTTGCGATCGTGAGTGACACACCCTAATCACTAGGCCACGCACCTTCATCTCAGCTATAAAACATTTTACTTAATCTGGATCCTCAGAAACGAGTCTCCAAGGAATCCCTTTTAGCAAACACATCTCTAACAGTTTATAATGAATATTAACAGCAACATCTGCACCTAATTATCTAATTGCTTGGACGAAAAATGTTCAATTCAGTATATTACATATGTAGCAACCTACAATATTTATATCTAATAATTCAGCATGGTAGAACGCTTCTCTGAAGTATTTTCCTTTATTCATATTGAAAGAAATATACAGTAATCCCTCGACTATCGCGGGTGTTACGTTCCAAAACCCCTCGCAATAGGTGAAAATCTGCGAAACTGTATATTTTTTTGAAATTATTTTTATAATTCGTACATATTTATTTTATTATAAATGCAAAACAACATCACGGAGGAATAGATGTAAGCTTCAATAATAAACCGCGATAGGTGAACCGCAATATGGCAAGGGGCTACTGTAGTCATATATATATTGAGAATGTTGCAGTAGAATTTAGATTATTATTTCAAATATATCTATGACGTCATAATGCCATAACTGAAACGAATGCTTTCCTGCGTCTCTTTTAGTTCTCTTTCAATCAACATCAAAGCTGAAATAGTTGAACGAAGTAGTTGCCTCTTCCAGAATGAGATTCAAACTAAACAAATCCCGGAATCTCTCTCTCTCTCTCTGCCGAAAGGGAAATTAGCCGTGTTCACAGTAGCCAACCAAAATATCCCAACTGCAGCAAAAGAACTAGTCAAAAGTATTGGAAGATGGTATGGACAACACGTTGAAAGATACGAAAAGAGGGACCGAAACGAAACAAATGGTGGTAAAAAGTTTGCAGGTCATAGACCAGTGTGACCTCTCTGGCAAATACAAGGCATGAGATTTTGGTGTTTTCAGTTCATGTTAATCATAAAGCTTCTCTGGCTCTGCTAATTTATGATATCAGCATTAATACAGTGGAGATATGGAGGTCAAAATAAAGAAAAGTACGCAAAGAAGTGGCTGGGTGTCACACCAGGTCTTGCTGATGTTGCACTCTCATGTCGCCAGGCAGGTTGGAGCTACCTCTCAAACCCATCGTCGAGGAATAGTAAGTTGGAAAAGTAAGGCTTTTAGCCATGTTTGAAGACTCGAAAGACAAGGTCGTCCGGTCGATCCGGCCCAAACTGAAGACAGGTAGGAAATGGAAAGTCTAGGAGGTGGTGGATGCAGCAAAGAAAAGCCGTACGATCAGAGAAATGGATACAGCAAAGAAATGCCTTTAGGCCAATAGGCAGGGACTGGGCGTAACAAAAATGAATTGGTATTAAGAAAACAAAAGAAAGATGAAGAGAAATCTTATTTTACAGGAGGTGAAAAAAAGGAAGAGGATGCCCTAAGAATCCGGAAGGCAATACTGCAGAGTCAACCGGGCCAGTGGATGACGTGGGAAGATCCACTCTAGAAGTGTCTCAGCTGGAACTACTTGTGCCATATGGCACATTTTAGAATAAGTTTTATCTTCAGATCTGTCTATGATTTCCTGCATACGAATACGAACCTAGGGAAGTGGGGGTAAATCAGATAATCCTGAGTGCCCATTCTGCCCGGAGTAGACAGACAGTGGAACACGTTCTGAGTTCCTGCAGAGTAGCACCAGCCCAAGGAAGATACAGGTGAAGACACAATCAAGTGCTTAAGGAGATCGTACATGTGATAAGAACGGCAAAAATCTCCAACGATGTTATGCACGGCAGCAGAAGGCAGAAAATCATGTCCAGGAACAGCTATGCCATACGGGGCACGGGAATGAAGTCTTCTGGGTGGTGCAGATGAGTGGGGGTGCTCACCAGACTTCAAAACAAGAAATCACCTGGAAGAGTTACTTGAGGCTGGATATCACACTCCATTCTGAGACATCAGAAATGAATTGCACACACACACACACACACACACACACACGCACGCACGTACGTAGACGAGTATGACCATCTCTGGCAAGTTATCATATCTCTAGACGTTAAAGATAATGCCTAATAATAATAATAATAATAATAATAATATGCACAAAAATGAAAAATAAATTAAATACGTTATTATTCAACCCAAGGATAACAAACGGGGAGTACGTACTTCAACTTGTTACACGAAAAGTACGAAAAACTACACGTGCAAAACCATTTAACACCAGAAATGAACGGACCGGTACCCTATGAAATAATGACTATCAAAATAAAGGGCCGGACGTTATTCCTAACGTCCCGCAAATAAAATTTTAAAAAGCATAAATGGATACGCGAGGAATATATTTCAATTCTACACGCTTATTTTACAGCAGTGCTCTACTCACAGAACGAAAACACAACATATACATATAAAATCTGGAAGGAAAATAACCTATATAAAGATTAGGATAAGCAATGAATCCTAAAAAACTAGCTAACATACGAAGATATATTCTCAAAATAAAAAAAATATCAGAAATAGAAAACGAACACTTATAAGGGAAAATACATCAGGAACATGTAGATAGTAACCACACAGCAGTACCAAATAATATCATAAGTACTGGGACTGTAAAATACGAAGACAGAGTAGCATGTCCAACAAGAAGCAAGCAATGAAAGACAACAAACCCAGACTGTAGGAATGTATAATGATGAGCAAAATGCACCAAACCAGAACACCACAGGTAAAAATATAAACGGGATGGAATGCGAAACAAATCTAAAACCTTGAAACAGTGAAGGCGAAACTAATGATTATGCTACTCTAAAAATGAGTATAATCAAAGAATTGAAAGCCACAGATTTCAGTATAGGCCACCGATTGTACCTCCCAAAAATTAAAATTGATACTAAAACAACATCAATAATAAATAGCATGAACCTGGCCGTCATAGAACTTATAGCCACAGAAACAAATGTCAATATGACCAGGCTAAATGATATTAAATATTGCAGCAGCTGCTATGATCACAAAAGAAGCTGGATACTCCCTAAAACCCATCCAAACAGGAGCATATCACCACCAAAACAGACCCTGTAGATAAACAATATTCAGAAAATAGAAAATAAGAGAAAGGATCTGTCAATCTTTAATGTAACTAGTAGACAATCAACACTATTAAGTAACAAGAAGAGAAGAAAAATACTACATGAATACAAAATTACAGAACAAGGCATATCTGAGGTAAAAGAACAGCTAAAGCAAATTATCCTCGCCAAAACACAAAGTATCCGCCGGTATGAGAAACACCAACGTTTCTTTGAACAAAACAAAGAGTTCAGCTCCAACCTCAGAAGATTCTACCAGGAACTTGCCAAAAATGAAATAGAGATCAATGCAGCAGAAGTGAACGAATTATGGAAAGAAATATGGTCGGCGAAGGAACAACCTCAGCAAAGATCTATCAAAACAACGAACACAACATCTGAACAACTTTGGACCCCTATAACAACTGAAGAGGTCACCCAGGCACTGCAAAAACGAAGCAACTGGAAGGCACCTAAGCACAAGATCCCCAACTTCTGTTTAAAATACTTAACAGGAACCCATAAAAAGCTGGCTGAGAAATTTAATGAACTACTGAATGCTCAGAGGAGAGAAAAGTATCCTAATTCCCAAATCCGCTGAAACAGCAAACCCTCAAAGTTACAGACAACTTGAAAAAATTCAGGCCTTGTGCCTGAAGTATAAAAGAATATCGCAGAGAACAAGCAAACATCTGGAAGAAAGCAACTTGTTTCCAGAAGAGCAGAAGGGATGCTGCAAGGGCTCATACGGTTGTAAAGATCAGCTACTGATCAATAAAGCCATAACTGAAAACAGCCACAGAAAGAAGAAGAATCTAAGTATGGCCTGGATCGCGTACCGAAAGGCTTTTGGTAGTATTCCCCACACAGGGATCCAAGAAACACTAGTCATGAACAAGGTAGCACCAATAATCATAAAATATATAAAACATTCCATGAATAAATGGCAGACAGTGCTACAGCTCCAGACAAAAGAGGGACTCATAAAAAACCAAAGCCATCTCCATTAGAAGAGGAATGTTCCAGGGATTTTGGGAGCATTAACTTTGTGAGAGACGCAACTGTCAGGTGATCACCCTGCTCATTTTTCTTGTCTAAAAGATATGGTTGCGACCGCAGATGATATTGACATGAATCGGTACAAAGACAGTATCACGGGATTACAGCGAGAGGTTGAGCAACGGTTTCAGATTTTTGATGAACTTGAGACAGATTTCAGTTTTTTGCTCGCCATTTACAGTTAACGCCTCTGATCTGCCGTCAACATCCAACTTGATATGGTTGACTTACAGCGTGATTCAGAGTTGAAGAACAAATTTTCCTCGCTGGACTTACATACATTTTATTAGTATCTCTCGCCAAAGTACCCCAAACTAACAGCCCTTGCTGCGAAAGTTTTGTGCATGTTCGGGACTACCTACCTTTGTGAACAAGGTTTCTCTGTACTGAACATCAATAAAACAATTCTGCGCTCAAAGCTCACACATAAGCACCAAAATGACATCTTGAAATTTGCTGCTACTCAGGATTTGACACCTGATATTGATACACTTGTGAAGGAGAAAAGATGCCAAGTTTCAGGAGCATATTGAAAATAAATGATAAAAAGTGAAGTCGTTTTAAATGTTTTTCAAAATGTTTTTTTAATTTATAAATTGTATACATTTACAAGGCAGTGTGACCACTCAGTCTCTCTAACATTTCTCACTTTTACTTGTTCAATGTTTTGCAAAAACAAATAGTTCTTTAAACATGAACATTTTCAGAATGTACTTATTTACACTAAAAGAAAGGGAAAATTTTGAAATTGTTATTTATAGGTTCTTATGCCATGATTTTACTGGTCCGGTCCGCTTGAGATCAAATTGGGTTGATATGTGGCCCGTAATCTAAAATTAGTTTGACACCCCTACTCTAATAGAAACGGAAAAACTTTCAAAATACAAAGATATAGAAATAGAGGTAACTCGAATGTGGAGTCTAAAAACAGAAACAATTCCTATCATAGTAGGCGCATTAGGTATGATAAAAAAATATTCAGACAAATACATAACAAAAACACCAGGACTAACAAGTATATATATAACAAACAGAAAATAGCACTACTAGGCACCGCACACATCCTACGTAAAAAAATTTCAATACAGTAAAAATAAGAGCATCGCAACAAACCACAGCACATACTCGTGCAGGTGAAAAGATCAATGGAGGTGGGGGGGATATTTCCGAGGCTTCCACCTCACCCAACCCCGTTTTTCGGACCCCCCCTAAAGGGTTTTGCGGCATATTAGGAGGTCACAGGAATTCATTCAACGAAAAAAAAAAAAGAATTTCAATGATTCCGGGATGGAGGGGATTCCCCCTTCCCCCCACCTTTCTTGCGAACAAAAATAAAGGATTTGCATCATATTAGAAGGTCAGGGTGCTTGATTCCACACAAAAAATCAGATTTTTTTTTCTTTAGTGAAAATCAGGCACGTGTTAATATCAAAATTGATCAACGTATGGGGGGGGGGGGGTGAAATAATAGCTAATTTCAAATTTTCTATGAGGAAACTCCAAAACTGATTCATACACCCCTCGCCACTTCATCCCGCTGTCTAAAAGTTTACAAGTACACCGGTACGAAAAATCCACCCTTTTTTTTTTTCCTTTTTTTTTTGAAAGTTTTTCTGCGGATTCCTATGTTTTCGATGATGGAGATTCTGAAAATGCAAAAAAACCATTCTTTCAAGATTTTAAATTCCCCCTCCCCAACCCAACCCAAATTTTAAAATTTTAACCTATTTTTGAATTTCTTTTTTCCAATCGACGTGGAACAACATGGAGATTAAGAATATGGAGAAAAAACATAATTCATTTCAAATTTTCTATGAAGAAACTCCAAAATTGATTCATACAGAGTAATTTTCCGCTGTAATATGACAGAGTGAAATTAAAGTGTTCATTTTTTTTTACATGTGAAACCTCCGCAATGTACACCATTGGAATTTAGGCGGGATAAACTTCGGAAATATGTTTGAGAAATGTATGGAAATACTGAAAATTTTTCTTCTCGGTAAATTTCATATCGCCCGATGATCCAGTGATATACTTCAACCTTCTTTTGATTGAAATAGAAATTAGCAAAATGTAGAACTGAAGACTAAAACAATACCTGTTGTAATAGGTGCCCTAGGAATGATACCAAAAGAGGCTGATTGCTACCTAGCTCAGATAACAGGAAACCCCAAAATGGCGGAAATTTAAGAGATAGTGTTCATGGGAACTGCCCATATACTACGTAAAATACCGTCTATGTAATCTCAAATTTTAAAACAAAAACAATTTTCTTATGGTTTCTTAAACATTCTCAAGAACAATACTATGTACAAAGCCAAATATATGGCACCCTAGGCATAACACCAACATGAACTTCTAACTTGTTGTCACTTGAGACTTGGAGCCAAGTTGTACAAATGCAAAGCAAAAGTCAAACATAATAATAATAATAATTGTTTACAAGTACACCGGCACAAAAAATCGACCTTTTTTTAAAAAAAATTTTCAGCGGATTCCTGTTTTCGATGGCGTAGATATTCTAAATATGTCAAAAACCATTTTCTCAAAATTTTAAATTTCCCCCTCCTCAACTCAAATTTAAAAATTTTAACTTACTTTTGAATTTTTTTTTATTAATCGACGTGGAAAAACATGGAGATTAAGAATATGGAGAAAAAAATAATAATTCATTTCAAATTTTCTATGAGAAAACTCCAAAATTGATTGATACAACCCTATCGTCTGCAAGTGAAAACGAGCGGCTTGTGTGTTTGTGTGCGCGTGCGAATGAACAGAGAAAATATGCTAGAAATAAAAGTCAAATCTCACAAAACTCCGATAGCATAATGAAAGAAATATGTAATCAATCTACTCACCTTTCTGTAAGGGTTTCTTTCAAAGTAATTTCCCGCAGTAATATGACAGAGTGAAATTAAAGTGTACATTTTTTTTAACATGTGAAACCTCCGCCATGTACGCCATTGGAATTTAAGCGGGATAAACTTCGGAAATGTGTTTGAGAAATGTATAGAAATTCTGAAAATTTTCTTTTGTGCAAGAGAAAGGGGTCCGGGTAATTTCTTTCTTCTTCTTTTTTTTTTTTATTTTCCCCCCATATTTTCCCACGTTGATTGAAAGAAATAAAATTGAAAAAAAAGTTTAAATTTTCGAAAAAAAAAAGATCGATTTTTCATGCCGGTGTATTTGTAAACAACAACAACAACAACAATAATAATAATAATAATAATAATAATAATAATAATTCACCTCTGGAAACATGGGTGGTTCTTTCAACATCCTTAAACAACCCTTATTCAGGGACCTTTTGAGCGGGATGGGCTACTCAACCTGAAGAAAATTCTAACTGGGCCCCACCTGCAAGGTCATGTGCTGTTTATCTTGATATGAGATCACCATGTCGCGCACATATGGTTGTGATGCATGTGCCTGGTGTACCCTTATCAGACGGGTAGTCATGATGGGTATATTGGGCTTCGTATATTTTACCCCAGTGTCACTTTGATGGCATGCACTGCTCTCTCACTCAATAATAATAATAATAATAATAATAATAATAATATAATAATAATAATGATGATGATGATGATGATGATGATAAGAAGAAGAAGAAGAACCCCTTCTATTAAAGCCACAAGACCTGAAATCTGTGGGTGGGGTATAGATGATTGCATCGACCCAAGTACTTTCACTGGTACTTAATTTATCGACCTCGAAAGAATGATAAAGTCGACTTCGGCGGACGATAGCAAATATTCTGCTCAGTACCACAAATTTGCTTATCAGCTGTTTGACCATAAACCAGTTGAACATGTTCCTTTGGTGGCTGACGATATATGAATCTCTGATCACGAGAAGTAGTGGGGGAGCATCATAGACATGTGTCGAGAGGAATTCTTCGGAGTTGGAATAATTCACCTCTGGAAACACGGATGTTTTGTTCAAAATCCTTAAACAACGCTTATTCAAAGATCATTTGAGCAGGATGGGCTACTCGACATGAAGAAAATTCTAACTGGGCCCCACCCGCAAGATTATGAGATCACCATGTCGCACACATTCGGTTGTAATGCATATACCTGGTGTATCCTTGTCAGACGAGTAGTCATGATGGGTATACTGGGCTTCGTATATTTTACCCCAGTGTCACTTTTACGGCATGCACTGCTCTCTCACTCATTCAATAATAATAATAATAATAATAATAATAATGGTGGTGGTGGTTAATGTTTACAAGTATACAGGTACGAAAAATCGTCCTTTTTTTTCTTTTATTGAAAATTTTTTCAGCGGATTCCTATGTTTTCGATGGCGGAGATATTCTGAATATGTCAAAAACCATTCTTACAAAATTTTTGGCACTGTCATGCCTTTGGGTGTCAGAAGTGAAAGTAGAGAAATCTGACGTCAGACGTCAACTTCGTGTATTTACGTCGTCTTTCGTTTATTTACGCCGTTTATTTACGTACCACTGAAATGCAAGTAAAAGCTTGTATGTATGTATGTATATATACATACATACACACATATATATAATATACATGTATATATACATATATATATATATATTTAATACATACATATATATAATATATACATGTATTTTTACCGCCTTTAGTCGCACAAATCGACCCCAGAACTTATTCTATCGCTCTTTTTTCTTAACCACTATACATTATATACATACATACAGATAGATAGATAGATACACACACACACATATAATAGATATAAAATGTGTACGTGTGTACATTTTTCAGAAAAAAATTCATACATTTTAAATATCAATAGCATTTCTCTTATTTTTTACATGAAGTTTTCGAAAAATGAATTTAGAATGTAAAAATCAAAAACTTCATGTAAAAAATAAGAGAAATGCTATTGATATTTAAAATGTATGAATTTTTTTCTGAAAAATGTACACACGTACACATTTTATATCTATTATGTGTGTGTGTGTGTGTATCTATCTATCTATCTGTATGTATGTATATAATGTATAGTGGTTAAGAAAAAAGAGCGATAGAATAAGTTCTGGGGTCGATTTGTGCGACTAAAGGCGGTAAAAATACATGTATATATTATATATATGTATGTATTAAATATATATATATATATGTATATATACATGTATATTATATATATGTGTGTATGTATGTATATATACATACATACATACATACATACAAGCTTTTACTTGCATTTCAGTGGTACGTAAATAAACGAAAGACGACGTAAATACACGAAGTTGACGTCTGACGTCAGATTTCTCTACTTTCACTTCTGACACCCAAAGGTATGACTGCCAAATTTTTAATTCCCGCCCCCCTCCCCAACCCAAATTTTAAAATTTTAACATATTTTTGAATTTTTTTTTTATTAATCGACGTGGAAAAACATGGAGATTAAGAATATGGAGAAAAAATAATAATTCATTTCAAATTTTCTATGAGAAAACTCCAAAATTGATTCATACAACTCTATCGTCTGCAAGTGAAAACGAGTGGCTTGTGTGTTTGTGTACGCGTGCGAATGAACAGAGAAAATGTGCTAGAAATAAAAGTCAAATCTCACAAAACTCCGATAGCATAATGAAAGAAACGTGTAATCAATCTACTCACCTTTCTGTAAAGGTTTCTTTCAGAGTAATTTCCCGCATTAATATGACAGAGTGAAATTAAAGTGTACATTTTTTTTTTACATGTGAAACCTCCGCCACGTACGCCATTGGAATTTAGGCGGGATAAACTTCGGAAATGTGTTTGAGAAATGTATAGAAATTCTGAAAATTTTTCTTCGCCGTAAATTCATACATTTTTCGATACCTATATTTCGTCGACGCGAGACCATTTCATATCACCCGTTGATCCAGTGATATACTTCAAACGTCTTTTGATTCGGGACCAATAGGCCTCAATGTGGTTTGTGCAAGGAAAAGGGGTTCGGATAATTTATTTATTTCTTTTCTTTCCTTTTTTTTTTTGCAAAATTGGAAATTTTACAATTTTTTTTTCAGAATCGGAATCTCCATTGCAGAAAACATGGGTATCCATAAAAATAAGATTCTTTTCTAAAGGGTTGGAGAGTTCCGTTTATGTGAGATTTGGCTGTTATTTCGAGCATACTTTCTCCGTTCATTCGCATGCGCACTCACAAACACATAAGCCGTTCATTTTCACTTTTAGACAGGGAGGAGCGTATCAATCAATTTTGGAGTTTCCTCACAGAAAATTTTAAATTAATTTATTTTTTCCCTGTATTCTTAATCTTCATATTTTGTCACGTCGATTGAAAGAAAAAAAAAGTGGAAAAAAGTTAAAATTTAAAAACTTGGGGTGGTGAGGGGCGAAATTTTGAAAAAATGGTTTTTGACATATTCAAAATCTCTATCATCGAAAACATAAGAATCCGCTGAAATAATTAAAATTAAAAAAAGAAAGAAAAAGGTCGATTTTTCGTGCTGGTGTACTTGTAAATATTAACCATAATAATAATAATATAAATGATTGAGGTAACTCCTCCAGAAGATATAGAGTCAAAATTAAAAGAAGAGTGCCATTGTCATCTAGTCTCAACAGTACTGGAGTCGAAGAAATGTAAGATTTTGTGGGACTTTCCAATTGAAATGGACAAGAAGTTAGAAAATAAACCGAACATAACAATTATAGATAATGAAAAGCGAAGTTGCTTTCTAATCGACCCACCATGTCCGTTTGAATCCAGGATCGTAAAGAAAGAGGTTGTAAAACAATGAAATGGCAATCCCTTAAAATTTGAAAGGAAGAATTTGGAGCATGCGAACAGTAAAGATTATGCCTATAATAAGTGGTGCGTTGATGGCGGCAAGCTGGCAGAAACGTTAGCACGCCGGGCGAAATGCCTAACGGTCTTTTGTCTGTTTTTACGTTCTGAGTTCAAATTCCACCAACGTCAACTTTGCCTTTCATCCTTTGGGGGTCGATAAATTAAGTACCATTTGTGTACTGGGGTCGATCTAATCGACTGGCCCCCTCCCCCGAAAATTTTGGGCCGTGTGCCCAGAGTAGAAAAGGATAAAAGGATAATTTGTTCTTTGGGAACAGGAAGCAAAGATTGAGACAAATGACTGAAGGAGATTAAAATAGAATGCTCGGTGAAACTCCAACAGAAAGTTTTCCTCTTAGGGACAGCAAGCGTTATCAGTGGGGTTCTAAGCACTTGAAAGACTGCTGAAAACTTATGGTTACCTAAGGTTACACGCTACCTAGATAAATCCTACCAGGAATAAGACCGAATTGAGCCAAACCAAAATAATGATAATAATAATAATCTATGAGGATTGCTGTAACTCCTTACGAAGGTAAATAAGCAATCAAGATGAATGTGATACGATTTGTAATAAATAGAGATCGATTCTGTTTATTGAATTGGACGAATTAAACAATATTTATACCCGACTTATTTTCTTACATGATAGATTTTTCTGCGTAACAATTAATTTCATTTGATTTCTGACAATCTTTGGGTGTTTTGTTGGAATTCTCCACTTAAGATATGGAACCTATTGGGTAAAAAAGAGAATTGTGAATGTTTATATTGTCAGCAGACGTGGCTGCGTGGTAAGAAGTTTGCTTCCCTTCTACATGGTTCTGGGTTCAGTCCCATTGCGCGGTACCTTGGGCCAAGTGTTGTCCGATCAGAGCCTTGTGAAGGGACTTGGTAGACGGAAACTGAAAGAAGCCCGTCGTGTGTGTATGTAACTGTGTGTGTGTGTGAGACCACCACTTGACAACTGGTGTTGGTGTGTTTATATCCTCGTAACCTAGCGGTCAGGCAAAAGTGCCTTCGACTAAAAATTCTTCAATCTGGTGCTCCAGCATGGCCACTGTCTAATAACTGAGAAAGATAATAAATAAAAGATTTGAAAAACTTTTAACTTTCTCGAAAGAAACAAATTTATTGTTCTGAAGGCAAATACGTATGGAAGGGCAAAAAGACCACAATCGAATGAGCCAACCTGAAGGTTGGCTTATACGACTGAACTTGTTGAATTGTAGGAGTTATGTTTGTTCGTGGCGAGTGTTATCTGTGTGATTAGCTTTTGTGGTATGGGTAAATTGAAATTATTATAAACATAGACGTGTCCGAAAAAAAGTTGATTAATAAAGTAAATTGATTGTTTTGGGTGTGATGGATAAACAATGTCCGATGTGGACAGTATGTGAGAAATTCAGTGTAGGAAAAAATGGTAGGCTGTTTAAGAATTTCAGGAAAATTTTCTGTTAATATTTTCAAGCCGGCACCAACAAGTCGGTCACATAGCATTTGTCCTGAAAGCAAAAATGACTTCTCCACATATTTCAAGTTAAACGTTTTTAAGTAAAATGTTCCCTCGCTCAGTGGAATAGGAAAGCAACTTTTTTTCTTTCTTCTTTTTTTTTCGGTTTTTTTTTTGTCCTCAAGGACGAAATTTCCTTTTCTTCAAAGTCCTTCAGACAATTAAACAAATAAGGGAAAAGATTTGTAAGAACGACCATGCGAAAGGAGGGGTGACGAAAGGATGACTCCTTTAATACATCGCACGGTCGCTTACAATAAAAGCAAAAATAGATGAGTACAAGTGCCAGAAGGAAAGGGAAGAGACACAGTCGATAGAAGGTTTGAGAGAAGATTTTATTTAGGTGTTAACATGTGTGTATGCGTCATAATTACATATATAATAATAATAATAATAGACAGGCCGTCATGCATACATAATGTGTATACATGTACAAACAAGAGTGTATGCGTGTGAGATAAAATACAGAAAATAAAAAGAGTCTATAACAGGGCGTTAGAAGAATGTTCTCGCACAATGAAGATAAATACCAATTCATAGTAAGGTACACAATAGTTGAAGAGCTGTAACAAGAAGTTGTAGCGTAGAAGCAGAGCTGGTTGAACACGTGTCATGTGAGAAGTTGTGACTACTATGCCGCTGCCGGTTACTTGATACAGCAAGATCTCGCAGGTTGTACTTGCTGTTAACCATGGTGAAGTAATTCACAGTGTGGAGTTAAACCTGAGCTAATGTTGCTGTGTACGTAGAGACTTTAAAACGGAGGTGACAGAGATGGAGGTCCTGATGCTGCTGGTGTTGTCTGTCGCTGGAACTGGCTGTGTGCTCTGTGGTCAGTGGTTAGACCATAGAAGGTCTAGAACCAATGACTTCGACTCGATGTTGAACTAGCTTTTTATAGGGACTAGTAGGCTCCAACGGAGATTTAGAAGACTGTGTCAGGGGACCTTATCAGAAGGCTGCGATTGGTTGGGTTGCACATTGACGCGTAATAGAGCAAGAGACAAATTGCGCCAATACCAACCAATCAGAGTAGTGGACACAACAATTACTTCTTGGACACATAGTTGTTCCAAGATCCAACGGCACATTTGTGCTCCGCTTGGACAATTTTCTCCTCCAGAGGCCCGTATTCGCCATGTCCACATTGACCTGGTTGGACCATGGCCTGTGAGTCGCGGATTCTCATTTCTTGACTTGTGTCGATCGTTTCTCCAATTGGCCAGAAGCCATTGCAATAGCAGACATTTCCGCTGAATCTGTTGCTCAAGCTTTTGTCTTTAACTGGATTTCCCGCTTCGGAGTTCCGTCCAGTTTAACTACTGATCGCGGACGCCAGTTTTGAAGCTTCTTTATTTCGTGAATTGTCACGAGTTCTAGGTGTGCATCATATTCGCACGACCAGTTACCAGCCAGCTTCCAACGGGATGGTCGAACGATTTCATAGACAGCTCAAGCCGCACTACGTGCCTCTCCAGATCCGCAGTCCTGGATTGAATTTCTGCCAATTGTGCTTCTTGGATGTCGTACTGCTGTCAAGGCAGACCTGGGTTTCTCCTCTGCAGAGCTGCTGTATAGTACCACACTAGCATTGCCTGGTACGATGTTGGTGCCAGACATTTGACAGCTTAATGATCCAGCGTCGTACGTCACCAGACTTCGCACCTATTTTTCTAATCTTCCGCCCATGGGTTCCAGGGACCAATCTCCACCCTCTAATGTCCCATCAGATATTGACTCTTGGTCGCATGTTTTTGTTCGAGATGACTCTGTCAAGAGAGCTCTTGTTTCTCCTCACAAAGGACCCTTTCGTGTGCTTCTTCGCACACCTAAAGTTTTTACGATCGATATGAATGGTCGTACGGAGACCATTTCTGTAGATCGACTTAAAAGAGCCTATTTTGAGGTGTCCACATCTTTCGATGACACCGCTGCCACGCCCACCTTTGAACCTACACGTGCGCCTTTGCCAACACCATAACCCACACATGCACCTTTGACATCACCTACACATGCACCTTTGACAACATCAGCACCTACAGCACCACCTTCGTCGTCGCAACCTGCCTCGAGCAGACCCTATGTCACCAGGATTGGCCGAACTGTTCACTGGCCCAAGAAACTTGCAAAGACTATTTATGTTCGACATTCTCTATTGTGTGTTCGACATAAGTACAAACAATGAGTATGTGTATAATGTTTAAGAGAAAGGTTTTATTCAGGTGTTCGTATGTGTGACAATAGTGTGTGTCTGTGTATTCGTGTCTACGGCACATGTAATAAAGAACAATAATATTGACAGGCCGTCAAACATACAATAATGTGTATGGGTGAACAAACAAGGTGTATGTGTGTGAGAGAAAATACAGAGCATGGAAATGAGTCTATCAGTGCGCTAGAAATAGATCAGACATAAGTGTGAGATAAAATACAGAACAATATTAAGCTGGGCCGTTGTGCATATATAATGTGTAAGTGTGTACAAATAGGTATTCTCTTGTGTACTGAACATTTCAGTGTTTTGTTAGTGAACATTTTTTTGAAAAAAAAAAATTATTTTTGTGCATGCTCATTTATATTGTACTTACATTGTTTTTTTAGTTGTCATATTTTGTGCCACATCTTGTGGGTAATCGGTAGCCATTTTGTTTCTGGCGTCACTACAATCTTTATATTTTCGTGCTTCGCATTCAAGGGGGAGCCTTGTAGTGACGCCAGGTTCTAGACGCCAATTTGGATTTTCATCTACGCATGTGCAAGTATTAGTCTTCCGGAAGGCTTGTCGGAAGTCCCTTATGTGCATGTGCAGTAATCAGCAGCAGCTAGCTTTTACCGCTATTCTTCCTTTTGCTTCCTTCTGCCGACAGAATCAGGCACGATCAGACAAGTTCCGTTGAAGGCGAATACGATTAGGCAAGCTGTGAAGAATGCCTTCAACAATTGTGATTTAAACCGACTCTGCTGTTTCCACCCCTAGGCGTTGAGGCTACGGATGTCCAGAGATGAAACACTTATTTCGGCGAAAATAAATTATTATTGGTATTTGTTCGGAGATTCGTGTTCCTGCTATTTTTGCCTTTCTACAACTATGTAAGGAAATGTGAGGCACCCAACAAGTGCCAATATCAGATCCTACTACAGAATGATTGATTTCCGACGGTTTTGTTGGTGACATTCCTTCAAAACATATCGGAAATCAGGGGAAAAACAAATATTTCAACTTCAAAGTGAGACGGATATAAATTTCACATTCAAAAAAGTATTAGTAAATCTTTTGTCCACTAATTTTCAGGCATGTGTTCCAAACATTTGTCCAGCGAACCCTCCTGTACTCTTTCTCTCACCCTTTCTTCCTGTTTCTGTTGTACCTGTATTTCAAAGGGTCAACCTTGTCTCACTCTGTGTTATGCTGAATCTCCCTGAGAACAACGTTAAGGGTACACGTGTCTGTGGAGTGCTCAGCTACTTGCACGTTAATTTCACGAGCAAGCTGTTCCGTTGATCGGATCAACTGGAATTCACGTCGTCGTAACCGACGGAGTGCCACAATAAAAAAGAAAGGTTAAGTACTTTGGTCACTTTGCTAATACACCCGTCACATTTTGAAGGGGCTGATTAGTCTAAAGAGCAAGTGACTTCAAACGGTTTCGATGACCAGATTCGTTCATATCACATCAAAAACCGTGGGTAAACCATAAATTTCACCCTCCAAGTGGGGCGGATGCGATAATAAAATTTTACTTCTGTTTCTCACAAAGCACAACATAAATATAGTTAGTCTGTATTCTCTAGAATCAGCTGACCATATTGTGTCAAGTGTAGGGTAGGGTCCTAACACTTCAACATGTCTGTTAACTGTAACTGTACACACAATGGCAAATATTGAAAATATTGAAAATAATGTGTATGGGTGAACAAACAAGGTGTATGTGTGTGAGAGAAAATACAGAGCATGGAAATGAGTCTATCAGTGCGCTAGAAATAGATCAGACATAAGTGTGAGATAAAATACAGAACAATATTAAGCTGGGCCGTTGTGCATATATAATGTGTAAGTGTGTACAAATAGGTATTCTCTTGTGTACTGAACATTTCATACATAGGCGGCGAGCTGGCAGACACGTTAGCACGCCGGGCGAAATGCTTAGCGGTATTTCGTCTGCCGTTACGTTCTGAGTTCAAATTCCGCCGAGGTCGACTTTGCCTTTCATCCTTTCGGGGTCGATAAATTAAGTACCAGTTTCGCACTGGGGTCGATGTAATCGACTTAATCCCTTTGTCTGTCCTTGTTTGTCCCCTCTGTGTTTAGCCCCTTGTGGGTAGTAAACAAATAAATATTGAAAATATTGTTCTGGAAGTTGGATAAAGTTTTTATTTTTAATATATCTACTATGACGTCATATTTCCATAACTGAAACAAACATTTACTGCGCCTTCTCCGTCTATCAATCATCAAGACATCAACAGGCATAGCCTCTCTCTTGATTTCTCTCTATGATTCTCTTTTTTCTCTCTCACTGTGTGTGTTTCTGTTTCTCCGTCTCTATCTCTCCCTCTCTCCACTGTAAAACGGCTTAAAAGACTGGTGTATATTTAACATACAAAGATATTCTGGTCTATAGTTTTTAAGATTTTCTTGTTCATACTTGTTAGCTTTTAAACTAGAGTAACATTAAAGCTGGGTCGTAGACCCAGAAACTTTCACACACTTTGTTAAGGGGTCTAATCATCAATGAGTCTACATTTTATCACCATCAAAATACAATCGAAGAATCTTTAATGCTGTCGTTAAACCTTTTAGGAAAAAAAAAAGTATTTACACGTATATAAGATGCATTATTTTATTCTTAGTTTTAACTAGAAAAAAGTGCCGGAGTGCAACTGAAAAAAAAACAGAGCAAAGCTGATACCAAGTTTGAATATGAAAGGGAAAAAAATGTACCAAGAGTTAATGCTAAATTAGTGGGTGAAAGTTTTACACAAGTAAAGTAACTATAAAATCTCTTCTTTATCGCAACTTATTCCTTTAAAAGCAAAGAACCCACTGGACAATGCAGTTGTTGATACAACATTCCTCAATAAATCACTAGAGAAATGTCATTTATCATAGATGTCCTTGATAAGATCTGACCTTGGATTAAACGCTAAAACAACAAACAATAACAAACACGTCTTTAAATAATATGTACATGAAATATGAGAGAAAATAATGATGTCGGAGATTATAATGTGCTAGAAAACATTCTTAGCGTTATCAAATTACTTGGAGTGATATGCTACCAAAAATGTGATCTGCCTCTCTGAAACAACACTCTAAATATACCCTCTCTGTCGTCCCTAGAATCTTTAAATATATAACAGGAACCAGTGATGTATTGTGCTTCAACACAAATGCTATATCCAGGAGCAAATTCCTGATAAATATCTACATTTTTCTCTACAACGAGCAACTAACAATAACTCGTTCTGGCTGTGTTAATCCCGCACAGTTATCTATAAACATTTAATGTAAGCTAACATAAATATCTCTGATTAATATCGTAACATTTCAATATATAAAATAATCAAACATCCTTCCAGAACCATGGGCTCATTAGGCCTGTTTCTTGGATTTTGAGGTGTAAAAAAAAATCGAATGATTATGACTGGAATATCTTTGAAGATAGATTTACTTGAGGAAAATTAATCCAAATATAATCAACAACGCATCTGGAAAATCCTTTGCACTATTTCGCCGAGATCAACTTCACTTTTCATTCTTTCAGTGTCGATAAAATAAAGTACCAGTCAAGTAATATAATCGACTAACCTCACTACACCTCTACACTGTCCATATCTAAGCTTGCCCCATTCACAGCATATTGTTTCATAGTTATGTTTCACACCATTTCTTACTACCGAAGGGTCTTGGCCCTGAGGCAATATGGTGGCTTGTGTGCCCCAAGGACCCTGGGAGTAATACCAATAGAGCATAAGCTCCTGGAAGGGCCTCTGATGATGGATAGGTCAAAGGATAAAGGTCAGAGGTAAGAATGGGTTTGCGTAGAGTCAATATCTCTACCCAGAAAAAAATCATAGTTACGGAAGCATTGATGACAATTCAAAACCAAGACCTGGAGGAGGAAGGCCTTTCCCCGGGGAAAAGGAGAGGAGGGTACAGGTAGCGCAGGCGAAAATCAGGGATCCAACTGGAGAAAAGAAGAAAAGACAGCTCTAAGTCGGGAACAGTTTAGAGAGGACGTCGATGGCCGATGTTCTATAGTGAGTGAAGGACTGCAATTAATAATTACTCCGGCACAGCTCAAGTCTTGAGTAGTTGTAAAGCATTTAATACTAGAAACACAAACACCTGAACAAAATATATTATCAGAGAGAGAGAGAGAGAGAGAGAGAGAGAGAGAGAGAGAGAGAGAGAGAGAGAGAGAGAGAGAGAGAGAGAGAGAGAGAGAGAGAGAGAGAGAGAGAGAGCATATACAGAAAGCTAGACAAGTCGTGTAGCTATTTTAATGGTATTGTTATGAATGGTTCAATTTAAGGACAGTTGGTTGCGACCTACTTTTGGAATAAATCCATTGTCCTGTCAGATTCAGGTGGATTGATTAGTTCTGGGGAGACCTGCGACCCTTACAGGTGAAAGAAAGTTCGTTGAAAAACACCCCTTAAAAAGGAGGAACTGTGAGCTGTAAACACAGTCGGCCGGCAGCTCTACACAGTTGGGGACAGAGCGAGTTAGTGACAGGTAGTTTCTGCGATGACAGTGAACGTGAAAGAGGAAGACAGACAGGGAATCTGAGGAGCTGACAAGCGAGAGAATGATAGAGAATGTGAAAGAGGAAGACAGGCAGAGAGTATTACAGAGCTAAGAGAGTGGGACTACGGTATGAGGGCACTTGGCTGTTGTTGACGGTATATGTTTAATTATGTTTTGATATGTGAAAAAAGAAGGAAAAAGAATTAATGTGTTGGAAAAAAAGAGAAAGAAGGAGAGAGGAAAAAGAAAGAACTGTTAAAGAAAGAAGGAGAAAGACTCTAATGTATTGAACTGTATCGTTAATGTGAACGTTATTTGTTTTAATTGGATTTGAACTGTTGTCTCTGAACTGTATATTGCATCTGCATGCTGTTGATTCTGTTGCTTGTATTTACTATGATGTACCTGATGTATCACATTGTATTTGTTGTAATATTTGTATAAACTGTTGTTAAATGTAGCCAATTGCCTTCCGCCGTCTCTCTCTGTATCTCTTCCTGTTTGTTGTTGTCGTTATATCTCTGGTCGCCGGTTGTCGTGTTCGCCGATGCCATCCCCACCGGGTCCTCTCTGTGTGGCGAATTCTCCGTTCGACTGAGCGAGGGTGGTCCGTAACAACTGGTGTCAGAAGTGGGATTGTCCTGATTGCTGCGGTCGATCGGCTGTTCGCTATGGGTTCGATGGAGGCACGAGCTGGCAGCCAGACTGGAGAGGAAGAGATCTCGCTTGCCTTGATTGTAGAGATGTTGAGGGGCCAGATGACGCAGACAAACACATTCTTGGAAAGGATGGACAAGAGGCGACAGGGCCTGTGGGCAGATCAGGAAGAGCCTGAGGTTATGGATGGGTCAGCCCTGGAGGATCAGTGTTGGACCGGGGATAAGAGTGGTCATGTGGGCGGAGATTGCCCATCAAGTGAAGTGGATAGTGAAGAGTGTGGGTTGGAAGAACCCCGTGTTGCGGAAACTGAGGCGAATGCTGCTAAGTCTGATGTGGAGAAGCCTGAAAAGCCTGCTGAATGTGTGTTGTCTGCTGCTGTTGTTCCGTGTATGGAGCCTTTGGCATCTCGACCCCTGTCCTCCGGAACTCAGGACGAAGAGCTGGTGAAGTCTGGAGCTGATGTCGCTGAGTCCGAAGAGCCGGCTGTGTGTGGGGTGGTCGCTGCGGTTGATGTGCCGTGTGTGAGTCCTTTGGTGTCTGAGCCCCTGTCTCTTGGCGCTCAAGAGGACTGTCGGACGAACTTGCATGTTGTGAAGCCTTCGGTGCAGAAGCTGGTGAGGAAGAGGACCAAGCCTGGTGACGAGGCGAGACGGCTGCGAACGGTGGTAGGTCTACCAAGACCAGGAAGACTGCTCCAGTGTTGGGTGAGCTTTGTGTTTGATGGTTGTTTGGGGCTAGTGGAGCCCGACAGGCAGTGCCTAGTGAAAGCCCAAGTGAGGGTCGGCTGGACCCTGGTAGAGGCAGAAGTTGACAGAGCGCTGGTTGGGTCGGCCGATTTATTGAAGGCTGCGCAGGCGATTTGTAGAGGGCAAATCGTGGAACTGCGCCAGACGGTGAACCAGCGGCAGGGCCAGTTCTGCCAATACAGTGAGGCAGTTGGAGATGGTGGTCTACCTGTGCAGTTGCGGAGGCGGTCTACAGGGAGTCGCCGGTGCTTGGTTGGCACTCGGGTGTTGGTGGAAAACGCAGAACGTTTCATCGACCCGGGCGGTCGTCGCTCGAGGAGGCAGCGGGGCCGGAGGATGGTCCCAGTACGGCAGCGAAAGAAGAGATATCGGCGACAGGGAACAGTGAAAGGGCGAAACGGTCCCTGGTCGTCGGCCTTAGTTGTGCAGAATGGAGACGGCACAGTAAGGTGCTACGTGGGGTATAGAGCCCTGAGGAAGGTGGCCACTGTGAAGGATTAGCCGGACCCTGCTTGTGTGAGGGATTTAAGGAACTCCCCCAGACGGTGCGCCCATTGTAGGCGGCTCGTAGGAGGTCTCGCAGCCTTGGCGGAGATGTTACCCAAGCCGCAGAGAGAAGATGCCAACTTGTGGCCGGTGGTGAAGTGGTGGCCGTGGCAGGCGAGACCCCCGGAGGAGAAACTACCCAAGGACACCTCCAGTTCCTGGAACATCTGATGGAGCTCGCCCTCGGAGGTACGAGTTTAGTGTGCTTTTGTCGGGTCGACAAAGCTTAGGTAGGAGATAGTGTTATGAATGGTTCAATTTAAGGACAGTTGGTTGCGACCTACTTTTGGAGGAACTGTGAGCTGTAAACACAGTCGGCCGGCAGCTCTACACAGTTGGGGACAGAGCGAGTTAGTGACAGGTAGTTTCTGCGATGACAGTGAACGTGAAAGAGGAAGACAGACAGGGAATCTGAGGAGCCGACAAGCGATAGAATGATAGAGAATGTGAAAGAGGAAGACAGGCAGAGAGTATTACAGAGCTAAGAGAGAGGGACTACGGTATGAAGGCACTTGGCTGTTGTTGACGGTATATGTTTAATTATGTTTTGATATGTGAAAAAAAGAAGGAAAAAGAATTAATGTGTTGGAAAAAAAGAGAAAGAAGGAGAGAGGAAAAAGAAAGAACTGTTAAAGAAAGAAGGAGAAAGACTCTAATGTATTGAACTGTATCGTTAATGTGAACGTTATTTGTTTTAATTGGATTTGAACTGTTGTCTCTGAACTGTATATTGCATTTGCATGCTGTTGATTCTGTTGCTTGTGTTTACTTTGATGTACCTGATGTATCACATTGTATTTGTTGTAATATTTGTATAAACTGTTGTTAAATGTAGCCAATTGCCTTCCGCCGTCTCTCTCTGTATCTCTTCCTGTTTGTTGTTGTCGTTATATCTCTGGTCGCCGGTTGTCGTGTTCGTCGCTGCCATCCCCACCGGGTCCCCTCTGTGTGACGAATTCTCCGTTCGACTGAGCGAGGGTGGTCCGTAACAGTATATTAAGCTGTACCCTATCCTGCCCATCACGCCATTGCAGTAACACCTTTCTGCATATCTACATTGTCAAATCACAAACTTAAAAGAAAAAGAAAAATGGGTCAAGAATGAAATAGATAAAGGAAGTATATTATAATATTGGTGTAATCTGAAATGTCAGAAAAGACAGGTTGGTCATAGTTGAAACACATGTGAAGATAAATAGATAAATAAATAAAGGAATCAATGAAGGAAGGACGGAAGAAATGAAGCTTATATTGTTTATTGTTGCATGAGACAGAATGTGTGTGGAAAGACGGGATCGCCCATAGCTATCCCATCACGAGCTTCACAACAATAACAACAAAATGACTTTATCATTATCGCTGGTCACGTTTTACAATTATCGAATTAAAACTATCCTCAGAGTTGGAACCACTTCTTGATTTGCTTTGTTTCGTTTTTTTATTTTTATTTTTTTCATCGTGAGTACAACGTCAAGATATGATTGGTCTGTTTTAAAACATTTCAAATTAAAAGTACAAACTATCTTATGACAATGATCACAAATTACACCCGGTGCACTCCACAGCCCAAGAGCTTGTCTTTCATTACAAAATTACATAACATCAGAGACTGTACGCTTAATGGACACACTCATATGTAGACATATTTGAGACTGCATATAACGATTATACCGACATCACCATTATCACCACCATCCTCACCATTTAACGTCCACTATTCCATGCTTGCATAGATCAGACGGAATTTGTTAAGGTAGATTTTCGTCAAACCCTCACTTTCCATGCGAGGTAATATTTCTCCTGTGGCCAGACATATTCTTCACAGAAGACTAGATACCTCGCTTGTATGACGATAATACTTATTTACGACCATCACGTTGTATTTTGGCAAGGGAACACACAAACACATACACTGACACGCTTATACATTTATGTGTGTGTTTGTGTGTGTGTGTGTGTGTGTGTGTGTGTGTGTGTGTGTGTGTGTGTGTGTGTGTGTGTGGTGTGTGTGTGTGTGTGCCACAAAAACAGCAAACAGAAGCAACGTAATTATTTTAGTATCGAGTACTTATGAAAAATTTGCTCAAAAATTATAATAGAGTATCCTGTATGTTGGAAATCTATATGGTTGTCTGCTTCCGAGGAGAGCGGTTTATTTCAAATTGATGTAATGTTTTCATTGATCGATTAAATTGAGCCGCTTGAAACGGCCGTAATGCACTGATACCTGAACATCCTTGATACTTATTTGCTTTTTATTCGCCTAACTTCGAGCTGTGCGCACCATACCGGACTGACTTGGTGTCTCAACTTAAAGTACCTAATTGAAATGAATCTTAATTATTTCTGTATACATACGCGCGCGCGTATGTATGTATGTATGTATGTATGTATGTATGTATGTATGTATGTATGTATGTACGTATGTATGTATGTGTGTGTGTATGTATGTAAACGACGAGCTTCTTTCAGTTTCTATCTACCAAATTCACTCAAAGGACTTTGGTCGCCTAGGGCTATAGTAGAAAACACTTGCCCGAGGTGTCGCTCAGTAGGACTGAACCCCAGATGTAAGCTTTTTTTACCACACAGCTCTTATCTCAATTTTTCCCTTATTCTGTTCATCCCCAAACTACTTCTCTACACTGGCCAATTCTTTGATAACATTACTCAAAGTTGAAGAGTCATTTCCATCGCAAGTAGATAGGTGAGATTTTCGGGTGTCAATCTGGTCTATAAAATATTTAACTTCAAATGCTTTATTCACATATACCTGTTTCTTCTCTTACATTTCGTTCTGGCACTCGAACAGGATTCCTGTCCATCTCGATAAATTAAGTACCAGGTGCGTACTGGGCTCAGTCTAATCGACTGCCCTCTTCAACACACATACACAAAATTTCAGGCCTTGTTCCTACAGCAGAAAGGATTAGGAGTTTTATCTGTTTCGATTTCCACTCTCTTAATCGAATTATTTCACATCTCCTTAAGTTTCTAAATTCTAATGACGATTCAATCTTTGATTTTCATCTGCAGATCTCATTCACAGATAGCTTTAACATCACTCGTCACACAAGCACACCTTCCACCACCAGACAACTTGAAAAACGCCTGTCAATTGTGACTTAACAACTAAGTTTCATTCATCAACGACTAAACATAGATTCTGCGCATCTTAAGAAACTTTTCCATCATACTTAGTATACATACATGACGTTAATGTGGGTCACTCGACCTGCCAGAGATTGTTGCTTCAAGTCTCCCAAGTCACAACCTATTGATTCGAATAAATTAAGGATGAATGTATTTGTTCGTTAGCTGAAATAAATAATATCTAAGAAAACGGGGTAGTCTTGGTTGGAATAACTTTTTGGTCTTCTCGATCAGGTTTTTATTTGTGGCTAGACAACTTCGTTCAAAGTGTGTCATGAAACCTGGATTGACAAGGAGGTCCAAAATTCAGATGATATAAAAATATTTCACTCAAGTATTATAATGATCTGAACTAGATAGCTGGTCGCAAAAGAAGCACACACACTCTCCCTCACTTTACACACACACACACACTCACTCTCTTTGGCACACACGCAAAAACACACACTCACATACACATATACATTCATGTATATGTATATATTATGTATACGTATATATATATATGTGTGTGTGTGTATAACATGCATGTATACATATAAGTATATGTGTATGCATATACGTGTATACATGTACGCACACACATACACATATATATATGTGTGTGTGTATGGATATATATATATATATATATATATATATGCACATACACATATATGTATACATGTGTATATATATATATATATGAGTGTGTATGTGTATATATATGTACATATGATTGTGTATGTATATGTATGTATATATGCATACACACATATATGTAAACATGTGTATATATATATACATATACATAAACACACACACACACATACATACATGCATGCATACATTCATACATACATACATACATACATACAATAATGATGTTTTGAGCTATCCATTTTTCGTTGTTTTTTCTTTCTTTTTTTGGAGTTTTTTTGTTTACTATTTTGACTTCAGCAAATAGGTTTTACGGTATTTGTATACATATCTGTAGCTGGCTGAAGCGAGTCGTTGTAGTGGTGGAGGAATGTGTGACCCTGACGAGCAGAAATGACCAAGAAATATCAGTATTTGTCGCTCTCTTTCAAATCTGGGGCGATTACGTTTCGCCTAATCTTGAGTTATGCTGTGTTTTTAACACGATACGTCGTTATAACAGTCTTCCGCTGGACGAAACACTGTAGCTTTGTATTGGTTAATGATAATACTTACATTATTAAGCTGTTTTCTTTTTCTTTTCCGGTTTTTCAACCTACCACCTTTTATATCTACTTATACTCACCTTTTCTCCTTTTTTCTCTCATCCTATCGTCTTGTTTTAGCTTGTTATGCTATATGGGCACAGCCCGAGGATTGCGTGAAGTCACCAGACGTGTTAAAAATGCAGTATGAGATGTTTTCATCACACGAAACTATAAGTAGCTCATGAAAATATGTATTGTGTTTATCTAATAATATTTATCTCTCAAAAGATGGAGTACTTTTTTGTTGATCTTACCATCACGGAACAGTACACTGTGTGTGTGTGTGGGGAGGGGGGGGGTATACAAGCGCACGGAAACACACACACATTGGAAAATTCAAAATTTAATGGATTTTGCTATTGTTACTTTAAACACAATTTACTTTCACTTTTTTACGATACAAAGCTGCATGTTAAATCATTATCTATTATGACCTTACAATTTTTAAGATCGTGGGTTTCGTTGCAAGGATATTTGACTGCTGCTATTTGTAACATGTCGAACGACTCGAGCCATTTTCTTTAGAAATGCTTGTTATCCTCTGCAGGAAAGGAAACGATAATTCAAACTGATGAATGTGTTCTATTCGTAGTTACCTCCCTGAAATCGTCCCCGGATTTGTTTTCTCTCTCTCTTTCTTTCTTTCTTCTTTTTTCTTTCCTGTATCTTCACATTTTCGAAACATTTTGATTGCTCCTTATCACGGCGAAGAAAACATTACATTAAATTCTGTGCTAACTACGACAACAAATAAAAACTTTATGTAGCTACTGAATCTGCTAAGAATCGCAACTAGAATTCTCTTATATCAGACCATAGTACCTCATATACGGAAATAGCATATTGGGTATAGCCTTCGGAAAAAAGATCTGTTAGTCAAAGCTGGGATTGCTCTGGTTATACAATGTTCTTCAAACTGATTCTAAAAGACGGAAAAAAGAATATCAATTTTGTAAATAATTGTCGTCTGCCTTTACATCGAGTATTATCATGTCTTTTTCTGAAACACTTAATATACATTGTCTATATTCCCTCGTTCAGAACAGTGCGTGTCTCTCACCCTTGGACAAATAATTTTGCAGGGAATCAGCAACAAATTGCTCTTCAATCCCGCTATAGAAACCCTGAACCAAGAGAAATTATTTAATCGTGGTCAATGACATGTATTTGAAAAACATGGACAGATACAGCTGCATCAAATACCATACAAAATAAATGCTTGATTTACTAAGCTTATCTTGCTCTTTAATTGCCATTTGGTAATTATAACACATCCCCAAGAGGCAGAGATAATTTTAAGAAATCAAAAATTTATGTTGCATGGATGATATTTGACAGTATTAATCGCGGACAACTTTTTCGAGAAGCGGGCAGCACTGCTAAAAAAATTCAAGCTAAGTTTTCATTAGGCGTACCATTCAGAAAACCGAGCGGGCCACAGGTTGTTCATGACCAGTATATATAGTAAATCTATCCAATAATCTCTACATACAAGTATAGGGTCTATAACTGTCAGTTGGCAATGAGTTAATACTTCTAATGGCACAGGTAAAGAATACGCACGCCACCCGTTTTCGGCACTTAGGGTTAGGGTTATGCCGAAAACAGGTGGCGTGCATATTCTTTACCTCCGCCCTTCTAATATAGCTAGTAACATGTGTCCATAGATATGTAATGTTATCGTTATTTCTTATAGTGAACATACTCTTATGACAACGAGACAAAGATGGAGTCTGTGCACATTGTCAACTGGGGAACTTACAAGTTCTTACAAACTGCATCTGGAAAAAAAAAATGGAAAGAAACATTAAATATTAATCCTAAAAATATGCGACCGTCACGGCAAAAATACCATATAGAGTCTAGAGGGATTCTGCAACATTAAGGCCTTCGTTATTTCCGTCACCAGTGTAATGGTGTCGTCTGACAAGCTAAAGTATCTATTTCCACAACTCGTATTATTATACAATAAAATTAATACCGTATTTGATGACATAAAAGATGCACAGGCATTAGATACACCCCCTATTTCAGCAGCGCATGTTCGAGAAAACAAAGTTTTTAGTGCATTAAAGCATGTAATATTTAAACTCCGTGTATAGGATTCGGGATGATATATTTTGGGGCTTTTATTTTTTGTAAAAAAAAAAAAAAATTGTTTTATATGCCATCAAATACGTACATTAGATGTTTCATTTATTCATGAAAATATTGACAAATATTGAGGATACAGCTCGCAAAAAGTTAAGGATATTATTCCAAATACAATATCTGTTATGTTGTCATAATTTCCATAACGTGTTCCTCTGCTTTCATATCAAATCATTGTTCTCCACTCTCTTTATCTCTCTCATTCATATTGTCTGCCTCTCTCTCTCTCTCCTTCATACCTTGCTAAAGGTGTTTAATTATATTTATCACACTCACATAGACCAATATTTCCAGTTCTATACTTAATAGTTTTCCAGAGTAATTTTGTCATCATCTATTGGGTTGTCCGTAAAGTTCGTGCCGATTTATAGTAGCTTACCTTTCGACTTATTTTAGAACATGGTTGAGTCCATAAAATAGGATTTGATTACACCTCCATTTAGAGCACAGTTTAAGCTGTCTTTTCGTGGAAGAAGGTTTTTATTCCTATAACCTGTGTTAATTTTGTAACCTTTTAATATGGAAGATAAGAAAGTTCATTTTCGGCACTTGATGCTTTGGGAACCAGACAAAAATTGCTGCAGCTCGGCTGTGATGTGTTACCCCACCCTCCATATTCTCCAGATATTGCTCCTTCGGATTTCCACTTACTCAGGTCTCTGCAGAATAGTCTTAATGGTAAAAATTTCAATTCCTTGGATGACGTAAAAAGATACCTTGATGAATTCTTTGCCATGAAACCACCTCAATTCTGGGAAGAGGGTATTTTCAAGTTAAAGGAAAGATGGAGACGCATTGTGCAACAAAATGGTTCATATTTGGTTGATTAAAAATGTAATGACAAGTATTTATTGACCTTTTTCTTTCCTTTAAAAATCGGCACGAACTTTCCGGACAACCCAATACATGTCCCATAACATTTTATCAATTTCTGACAAGAAGAGACGAACATCGGCTAATTACTTGGTATCAGTTTTATATTTTGCCTCTGATTCATTAAATCTTTGTTTACTTTTCTTTGCTGTCTATATGGCAATATTTTACACATTCCTCTAGTTTAACAGAATCGATAGTGCCGGGAAAACGTCCAACAGTATTTCATTCCGACACTTTACAATCTGAATTCAAATACGGCCATGACCAACTTTACCTTTCATCGCTCCGGAGTCGATGCAATTGGCTTATGCCATCCTTCAAAATTTATAGCCTTGTATCTAAAAAGATACAACATAAAACTTGGGCTCCAGCAAAAATCGAATTGCATTACGAGAAATCTAAATACAAATCGAACAGAATATGATAAGTGGAGTTAAAGAGAAAAGCCTAGGTTCTGAGGGATTTAATGAACGAGTAACGCTGGAACATTTTTTTCGTTTTTGTATTTGATTTGCAAGATTCTTGATGTGAGCTCAAGTGTTGTAACGTATAGTGTATCTTGAGAGGGTCGTTATGCCAATAATAAGCATATCCACTGACTCTATTTCACTTTATTATTTACTAGCAGTATCGCCCGGCGTTGCTCGGGTTTGTAAGGGAAATAACTATATAAGCATTTTTAGAGAGTTACTTCCCTTATATAATAGCAAAAAATGCATTAAAAATGGGAAAAAATTATGGTAAATTTTTTTTTAAATCGTAGACTCACCGTAGACGCGCGCTAATACCCAGAAAGGGCTCGATAGGAATCACGACTATAAGATACCCGCTTTTGGTTAAACTGCACCGCAAAATGTGGGAGTAGTTAGGAATCTAAATCGTAGGAGACAGACATTCACACAACTTTTATATATAAGGATTAGTCAATTGGCTAACCACTTAATTAAAGCTAATCGACTGTTAGGTTGGTTAATGGTTCGATTAATCAATCAGCTGTATTTGTCGAAGTTCTTTCGTCGCTACTCGCGAATTCTTCAATGCAGTTGAGCAGGCACGTTATTGATGAGGTCACGATTGGCAATAAAGCAGTTGATTGATCGACCGAATGATTAATCAAACAATTGATTCGTTAATTAGTTAAATCGCAAACCAATTAACTAATAAAAAAATAAGTGAAAGGGAAATAGAACCAGTATGTATGAGAATTATTGGTAATAATGACCCTTCCGAGATACAACAGTACAACGTTAGAAAACACCAAACGAATGGGTATCATAGAAAATATTAGTAAGATATAGCAGATGTACCAATGGCAAGGATGACTCCTGACAACTCTCTTAAGACGAAGATTGGTCACAGTATGACGTCGCAAGTCACATTATTGTCACTGACGTCCTAGTAGGGCAGTGATTCTCAAACATCTTTTTTTTTTACCTTTAGCTCCTTTTGTTTATTATTTTATTCTGGTGGACCCCACTCCCATAGCCATTCGACGTTTAAAAACTAATTTTATAGATACTTCTTTCAAATTTTTTATTATTCACTTTTATAGGTTGAACTACGTAAAACATTATTGAAAGAAACACGTTTATTGTACTCTTTTACTTTTTTCAGTCATTTGACTGCGGCCATGCTGGAGCACCGCCTTTAGTCGAGCAAATGACCCCAGGACTTATTCTTTGTAAGCCTAGTACTTATTCTATTGGGTTTTTTTTTGCTGAACCGCTAAGTTATGAGGACGTAAACACAACAGCATCGGTTGTCAAGCGATGTTGGGGAGGGGCACAAACACAGACACATATATATATACACATATACGACAGGCTTCTTTCAGTTTCCGTCTACCAAATCCATTCACAAGGCTTTGGTTGGCCCGATGCTATAGAAGACTCTTTGCCCAAGGTGCCACGCAGTGGGAATGAACCCAGAACCATGCAGTTGGTAAGCAAGCTACTTACCACACTGGCACTCCTGCACCTAAAACTGAAAGAATCCATCCCTGGATGGGCTTGAACCACCAACCTTTTGATTAACAGCCGAACACGTTAACTGATAACGCCACAGAGACACCTATGTAATGCATATAGTTAAAACTTTTCATGGTCCCTTAAAATACTGGAGAACCCTAATTTACTAATTTCATAGCATAGACCCTTCCAAAATGTTATATGAACCCCGATTGAAAACCGGTTCTATAACGAACACTATATTCCTGGTTATGGCATTCAATAATTTTTTTTTTTTTACATTACGAACATAGCTGAAGGATAGTCTTAACCTTTTAATACTGTCAAATGTAATGCTTATTTATTCACATTGTTTTGAAATAATCATGTATTATCTCATAACTTCGAGATTTCGGTGATGTGATTACTTTTTATATACCAGAAGTGTTAGCATCTATCTTCACTGAAGTGTTCTGCAACTAGCAGCAGACAGGGTACATTGCGAGTTGTATAAAGTGTTCACAGTCAACCCTGGAAGTGGTGAAACTGGTGATAAATTAACAGCAAGTATAAAGGGAGAAGGGGCATAAACCAGTATGGTACCAAATAGCATGAGATTTTTTCTTTTATTGTTCACGCAATGATTTGGCAATCCATAGCCGGAGATAAATTGCATACTGTAGTCCAAGATACACGATGTCAGCGAAACAAAGGTTGTGATGGTCATAGTTGATCATACCAAGTGTTTTGGTTATTTGTATTTTAACTATCACATCTAACATCCGGATTACTTTCAATTCTCTGAAAGAGAATTTATTTTTTAAGTGTGACTGTCATGGCCAGAGTAAAGACAGGCGTATGTGTGTGATTTTATCCGCTTATTTGTTTTAGTCAGTATGCTGAGGCCATACTGGGGTACCGCCTTGAGGAATTTTAGTCGAACCTGCACCACTCTCTCAATTTGGATATATATATATATACACACACACACACATGATGGTGTGGGCGAAGACAAACTGGTACTCAACACATCTAGTTTTCAAGTTACATATATTTTTGGTAAGAATTTGACTCAGCTTCTTATGACTTAGTTTTTTGTTTTAATGTGTAGGATATATCCACCCCATCCGATATTTGAAGAAAAGTTAAAAATATGAGACAAATTCATGGCTTCTAGATGTTAGGCCTCTATTGGTCAGCTCAGGTCACATGCAAGTTAATGCTGTGAAAGCGAAACTAGCTATTTTGTTTATATCATCATCATCATTTAGTATGTTTTCCATGCCAGCATGAGCAAGGCAGTTTGACTGGAGTTGGTAAGCCAGTGAGCTACACTAGACTCCAGTCTGTTTTGATGGATGCCTACCTGCCAGACAGACAGACAGACAGACGGATCAACTGATGGAGCGAGTGTGTGTGTGTGTGTCTTTCAATCTAGTGAATTTCACCCATCAGCCATTGGTCAACCTGAAGCTAGAGTTGAAGACCCTTGCCCAAGATACCATACATTGGGACTGAATCTGAAATAATAAGGTTGCAAAACAAACTACTTAACCATAAACCATTCCTTCATACACATACACTTATGTTTAGTAGGGTGAGATCTTTTCTTATCCATATATATTCACATAGGTAGATGTAGAAACATTTTGAGGTTGGGTTTAAAGGTTAGCAACTGTAATGGAAAACAGAAGGACACATGCCCCTTCTAAGATTGAAATCAATCTTAAACTATATTAGTTAACTCAAAACAAATCTGGTGGAGCACCAGCAAAATGTTTGGTTAATGATTAAAAAACAAAACAACAAAAAACTTAGTACAAAGTAAATATTGCTGTACAACTACAAAACTCTCGTGCAGTTGTATAATTTTCTCTTCTTTTGCACATGTTCATTTATATTATACATATATTGATGTAGTAGAAGAGATTGAATGAGTATAAAAAACACAACCTGAAAATGAGAACAGCCAAGCCAAGCAACAGCTTTGATACATTCAATGTTCAGCACAACATGCAGACATGCATATTGAAAACACACATTACGCAGATACATGTATGTATACACATGCACACAAACTTGTGTGTATCTGTGTGTGTGTGTGTGTGTATTGTTTTCATGTCAAATTGCAAAAACAATATTATATATATATATATAGTTTTTATGTCAAATTGTAAAAACAATTAAACAAACATTAAACTAAAGGATTACTCAATCCTTTTTGTAGTGTGCATAAAAGATGAGAGGTGGAAGCAACTTTCATGTTTCAGCCTATCCTTCATCAGTCCAACAAAGGCAAACAGGACAAAACTGTGAAGTCTCACCCTTCTTTTCATACAGTTGTTTCAGTAGATCTTTTTATTAAGGATATTTCTTATTTCTTTATAATCACTTTATGTGTAGTTCTACATTTAAGAGATGAGGAATTATGTACATTATTTACATTTGATGGATATTTGTCCTCATCTTGTTTGTTGTTAACAGAACGTTTCGGCTGATATACCCTTCACCCTTCATCAGGTGTCTTGGGGAAATTTCGAAATTTTCCCAAGACACCTGATGAAAGCTGGAGGGCATATCAGCTGAAATGTTGTGTTAACAACAAAAAAGATGAGGACAAATATCCGTCAAATGTAAATAATGTACTTTATGTGCGGTGTGAAACAGTGGTATTCTTAAATACTCTCTATACACATTTCAAGACCTTCATCTCCCATCATCATAATGAAGTGATGATGATGAATGTGTGTGTATGTGCCCATTTTGTAATTAGCCACAAAGGGTCAAAGGAATATTGTTTTAACTGATAAAAATCATCAACACCGTTTTAAAACAAAATATTTACAGGTACATTCAGGCAGATTTCGTGATGCATATATTCTTTTATTTGTTTGTCATTTGATTGCAGCCCTGCTGGAGCACCACCTTTAGTTGAACAAATCGACCACAGGACTTATTCTTTTTTTAGTCCAGTACTTATTCTATCGGTCTCTTTTGCCAAACCGTTAAGTTACAAGGACGTGAACACACCAACATTGATTGTCAAACGATCATTGGGGGGGGGGGGGAACAGACACACAAACATATATATCTATATATACATATATACAATGGACTTCTATCTCCCAAATCCACTCACAAGGCTTTGGTTGGCCCGAGACTATAGTAGAAGACACTTGCTCAAGATGCCATGCAGAGGGACTGAACCCAGAACCATATGGTTGGTAAGCAAGCTACTTACCACACAGCCAGTCCTGTGCCTATACATATGTTGATTTTCATTTTTCTTTTTTTGTATTCCACTCTAATTAAAGCTTTCATTAGTAAATTAATAAAATATAATAAAAGCACAGGAGTGGCTGTGTGGTAAGAAGTTTGATTCCCAACTACATGGTCCTGGAGTTAGTACCACTGCGTGGCACCTTAGGCAAGTGTCTTCTACTATAGCCTCGGAGTGGATTTGGTAGACGGAAACTGAAAGAAGCCCATTGCATATATATGTGTGTTTGTATGTCTGTGTTTGTCATCCCCGCCAACATCGCTTGACAACCGATGCTGGTGTGTTTATATCCCCATTACTTAGCTGTTCAGCAAAAAGAGACTGATAGAGTAAGTACTAGGCTTACGAAGAATAAGTCCTAGGGTCGATCTGCTCGACTAAAGGTGGTGCTCCAGCATGGCCGTAGTCAAATAACTGAAACAAATAGAAGAATAAAAAGAATACACACACACACATACTAATAGTAAAGTATGAACAATAGAATTAACACACAGATACATGACACATCAAATAAATCCTGAAATCTGTCAGCACATTCCATTATATAATTATTAAATACACCAATGATGATTTTATCAGTTGTAAAGACATTCTTCTAATCCTTTGTCTTGCTCATGTAACACATTATTCTCATTATGTTATTCTGATGACAGGACTGAGAAAGACTTGAAAAATGTATAGATTAATGAAAGTAGGAAACTGTATCAAAGTAAGTATATAAAGGAAAATAAATATGAAAAAAATCAACAAAAAAAGAATTGATTAAACTTGAATAAATGTTTACACAAATATAAAATATAAGTATTTGCTCTACCAAACACACACACACACACACACACGTTTGTTCTATGAAACACAAACATATATGTATTTGTTCTATGAGACATATTCACACGCACACGCACACACACACACACACATATATATATATAAATATTTATTTATTTATAAATATATTACATACACATATATATACATACTTATAAAAATACAGATATACACACACACACACACACATATATATATATACATACATAGCATATACAGATACATAGAAATATATACACATATATGTTGTGTACATACATATATACATATGCATTTATATATATATATATATATATATACACACATGTACAGAATGGGTTATAATCCAAGCTGTGTTACAGTTTAGGAGATCCCCTACATGCTCTCTACATGTATATAACTACTATAAATTCATTATATTTATATTATTATTATCATTTATATTATAATGTATTTCTGATACTAATGAAACATGTGTAACACTGAATTAAAATTTTCCATTCTTTGTTTTAATATACATGTGTATGTGTGTGTGTGTGTGTGTGTGTGTGTGTGTGTATAGGTTTGGTAGAACAAACAGGAGAAACAGAATGTAATACAAAATGTATATACACTTTTTTTATATTTGTCAGAAAGTAACATAAGTAAGCTATGGTCAAAGAATTTCACGCATGGCACATATCAAACTCGCATAAAATCAATGAGTTTTTTTTTTTGTTCTACAGAATGTAAATAATTTTTTTCTGGAATGTTTATGACTCTGTAATATTAATTATAAACAAACTCTCAAATTTAAGTCAAGCTGTTAAGTGCCAGGCATAAAAACTCTCCCCCCTGGAGCCATTTTTGTAACTTTCATTTGATCAAAATGTGTGTGTGTGTGTGTAAATATATATATATATATATATATATATATACACCCACACATGTAAATGTGTTTATACAGCATATATAAATATATACCCATCTAAATGTATTTATTCATATACATACGTTTATGTGGGCTTCTCTTCCATAAATATACACACACATTTTTTTATTTATTTATATATATCTCTATATATATAAAACTGAGAATGTGTGTCTGTCTGTGTGTTTCCCTAAAACTTGAGAACTACACAACCAATTTCATTCAAATTTTACACATGCCTTACTTAAGGTCCGGGGAGTGTCATTGGCAAAAAAGATCTTAACTTTTTCCCTAGGACGACCCCACAGCAATATCATATCTTCTCCACTATTTCAGTATTACGTGTTAAAAGTGAAACAAAAACATCTCTCTTTTGTAATGCAGACACTTTCACTATTAAAGTGAAAGTATTATATAACAGGGATGAACCATTAACAATGGTCATCCATTTTGCTATGGTCTTATATGCTACACCACTGGTTTTCAATTCATATTAATCAAATTAATATTCAATATTTCACCCTTATTATGTGTGTGTATTAGCAATTCGTATAAAATTGCATCAAGTGGTTTCACATAAATGGGGATAAATTAAAAAGGTTTGTTGTTATTATTATTACTGTTTGACTATTGTAATCACGTTTGTTGGTTCCCCGTCAGGGAAGCACTGTTGTGTTGCATTTGTTAAATAATTGTAAACCGTAACTCTCCCCCTTTCGGAGAAGGGCTTTGGCTATTGTTTAAAAATTGAATTTTCACCGTCTTTATGGAAGCATTTTTCTTAAAATGCCATCGATAGAAGAAAGTCCAAAAATGAATTTCGCTGCACCTGTACACTTCCATACAAGAAGGAGGACAAGGTCCAATTGATCGAAATTGCAACAAATTTTTGAAAAGTTTTTTGAAAATTTTCCCCCAAAATTTTTGAAAAATTTTTGAAAAATTTTCCACAAAAATTTTGTAAAAATCTTTTGAAAATTTTCCACAAAAATTTTTGAAAGAGTTTTTCGAAACTTTTCACCAAAATTTTGGAAAAATTTTTTGAGAATCTTTTGAAAATTATCCACAAAAATTTTTCAAAAATTTTTTGAAAAATCTTTTGAAAATTTTCCCCAAAAGTTTTGGAAAAACTTTTTGAAAATTTTCCCCAAACATTTTTCAAAAATTTCTTGAAACTTTCCCCATAAATTTTTGGAAAATTTTTCGAAAAAATCTCCCCAAAATTTTTGTAAAATTTTTCAAAAATTTTTCAAAAACTTTTAGAAAATTTTCCCCAAAAATTTTTGAAAAAGTTTTTCGAAACTTTTCACCAAAGTTTTGGAAAAACTTTTTGAAAATCTTTTGAAAAGAAATTTTTTCTTGCAACAGTTAGATGTGAACTTAATCTTGACTGACTGGCATCCTTCATGTTTCCTGAAATTCATATCCACAACTTTATCGGTATATTTACCTTCTCTGGGATGTTACTAATTGTTTTGAGAACTTTACATTGTTGGAAAACATATATGAACTTAATCTTGGTTTGCTTGGCATCCTACTTCAAGTTCCTGAAACTCATATCTACAACTTTATCGGTGTATTTACACTCTCTAGGATGTTACTAATTGATTTGAGAACTTTACATTATTGGAAAACCTATATGAAATTAGCTGAAGATTACTTGACATATTATATTTGCTGTAATATTTGCAGCTTTAATAAATTGTTATAGAATGAAACAATTGTACTAAATTACCGGATCCATTCTTGTTGCTTATTTTTGGTTATAATCACCCCACATAATTTTATGGGTAATACCATAAAAAATTCTGGTGCATCTAAATTAAGTACCATATTCATTTGAATCTAAATTGTTTTGCTGAACTTATATATATATATATATATAGTTGAAATTAACAGAAAAGCAAAAGACGAAGACAGGTGTATAAACAACAAGCAGGTGTATTAGTTTAACGCTCGAGAAGGTGAGAAAGTCTTTTACGTTTTGAGCCTATGCTCTTCAACAGAAAGGAACACGAGGACATAAACAGAGAAAATAAAAAAACTTGTGGATTTAGCGGTCAAACATGCACTTTCTCATGCCTTGTTTATATATGTACCATATCTATATGTATATAACTGGGCAATACCCCGAAACGCGTCTGTAGCTGCCGGCCAAGTAGTGTGGAGCGACTGACCTCCCTTGTTCAAAGGTTATATGGATACAGTTTGTGTATCAAATAGCTAACTTAAGGCGATGGCCTCATGGAGCTAATAAGCGGTCAGCTTTTTTCTTATTTTTATAAGAATGCCATATTAGTATGGCGATAACTAATATTTTCCGGGAACGCTGCCGTTGTTCTCTTTTAGAGAGACTTAGTAATTTTAATATTTCTATTATATATATATGTATATATATATATATATATAATATATATATTATATATATATAGAGAGAGAGAGAGAGTTTACGAAAAAAACAAAAGACGAAGACAAGTGGTGTACAAAACAAACAAGTGTATTAGGATAACGCTCAGGAATAGAAAAAGTCTTTTACGTTTCAAGCCTACGCTCTTCTACAGAAAGGGACACAGAAAAAACAAGGAGAGAAAATATATATATATAGTCACTTTTGTGACCTCTATTAATTTTGCCTTTATGCTTTAATTGCTAATAAGCCCCACTTTTTAATTTATTGTTTACACTTTTACCGTTTTGAAAATCAGCACGTTTTCAACGGTTTTTCTTGTAAGACTGATAGAGGCAGTCGTGTTTAACTCTAGGCTTTAAGAGTCGCTGATGAAGATTAAGATGGCCTGCATCAAAATCCAAAATTGCGATCCGGCTATGCACGCTGGGGACTTACTTCTCTTTATCAGTCATATTAAGTTCAGTGCTCTTGTGGCTTTGAGTTATTTTAACAAAAACTGTGCTAGTCAGTACCATCTGTCACTTTTTTGACCTCTATAAAATCGCCTTTATTTAATTGCTAATAAGCTACTCTTTTTTTAATTTGTGAGTGAATATATATATTTATATGTATGGTGTGAGTGGGTGTGCGTGTGTGTGTGTAAGTAGATATGTATACATGTGTGTATGCACATGCGAGCATCTGTGTATGTATATGCGAGTGAGTGTAGGTGTGCTTATATATATGTACGTGAGTGCGCATACATATCTGTATATGTGAGCGTGTGTATATATCTGTATGTATATGTGTGTGTAGATTTTATATATGTATATATGTGTGTGTGTGTGCGTGCGCGCGCGCATATATGCGTGTATGTGTCTGAGTGTTGAATCTTAAAGGCCAGCTAAGGAGAATCATGTGTAACCAACCATGAAGAACAAATCAACAGTACAAAGAAATAAAATACCAATCGCTTTAAAACGGCAACCACTTTAAGAGTATGAGAATCACCATCCCACTACCTTTACGCATTCAAAGCAGTTTGCCAACTGCCCTTCACCAACAACATACCCTGATAGGCTTTGTGAGTACTACTAAATTAAGGCCACGACAGAGAGATAGAATGTTCTTGAAGCCGAGGATTTTAAATTTACAGAGACAATATATACATATCACCTGAGGAAACACAACTAGATCTCATAATGCAGGGAAATAGTTTCTTAATCAAGTACCTGCACATCTAGAGAACTACGTTGCATGCAAACAATTGTAGTGATTAAAAAATAAATGTCCACTCTTTGATCTCTTTCGGGATTCCTCTTTGATCTCTTTTGGGACTCCTCTTTGATCTCTTTCAGCACTCCTCTTTGATCTCTTTCAGCACCCTCTTTGATCTCTTTCGGGACTCCTCTTTGATCTCTTTTGGCACCTTCTTTGATCTTTTTCGGCACCCTCTTTTATCTCTTTCGGGACTCCTCTTTGATCTCTTTCGGCACCCTCTTTGATCTCTTTCGGGACCCTCTTTGATCTCTTTCGGGACTCCTC
>NC_043006.1:36769000-36836500 GCF_006345805.1 Octopus sinensis | reverse complement strand
TTCGCATGGGTTGGCAGTTTGACCAGGCTGGCACACTGGAAGGCTACACCACACTCCAGTCTGATTTGGCATGGTTTTCTACAGCTGGATACCATTCCTAATGCCAACCACTCCGAGAGTGTAATGGGTGCTTTTACATGCCACCGGCACAGGTGCCAATTTGTGCAACACCGATATCTGTCACGACTGCAATTTTGCTCAGTTTTATGGGCCTTCTTATCAAGCATGACTTAATGTCAAAGGTCTCAGCCATTGCCTCCATGAGGCACAACACTCAAAAGAAACTCAACCACTTTGCCTCCATGAGGCCCAGTGCTCCAAAGGAACTCAGCCAAATACTCGAAAGGAACTCGGCCACTTTGCCTCTGTCAAGCCCAACATTCAAAAGGGATTCGGCCACTTTGCCTCCAATATATAAATTAAAAAAACAGCTTTCATGTATGAACCCTAAATTATGCGTGTGCCAAACAAACTGGAATTAAATGTTTTCTTGTTTTCTTTTATAATCCTTTCTACTATAGGCATAAAGCCTGAAATTTGCAAGGAGGGGACTAGTAAACTACATTGATCCCAGTACTCAACTAGTATGTATTTCAGTGACCCCCCCAAAAGGGTGAAAGCCAAAGTCAATCTTGGTAGAAATTGAACTCAAAACAGACATATAAAATGTCACTAAGTATTTTTTCCAGTCAGAAACAATTCTGCCAGCTCATTGCCTTGTTTTACTATACAATAACAACTAACACTGCTATAATAACTGACTATGGTCAATATAGTGAGAATTTGAAATTTGTTTATTAACTACTAAGTAAATTCAGTTACTTGCATAGAAATTTCAATCAGGTGACATTATGCAAATAGATAAAAACTACAGTATATCATAAACCAAAGCAAAACAGAACAAAAGATAAATATAACATATGGGAGATTTACACAATTATCATAAAACATTTTGCTATAATGTAATCGATTCACTACAAACAGATAATATCAAATAAAGTCACATGCCAGGCAAATATAACAGTAAGGCTATTGCTGGAGCATTGATTGAGGAGGACAAGTTGATGGATTTGTGTGTAATTTTAAAAGAAATACAAAACTAAGAAAAAGCCTGTGTTTTTGAGTAGTTTACATGGTGTTTATGGCAAATAAATATCAAGTGTCAACAAACTGATTTTTACACCATGTTATGGTTGTGTGACTACAAAGTTCACCTAGTAATTATGTGGTTCTGGGTTCAGGCCCACTGCACAGCATCTTGGGCAAGTTTCTTCTGCTATAGCTTGGACCAAACAATGCCTTGCAAGTGAATTTGGTAGACAGAAACTGTGTGGAAGCATGCTGTGTATATGTATATATATACATATATATCCTGATTGGCACTCGTGCCAGTGGAGCGTTGAAAGCACATCCGAGCGTGATCATTGCCAGGGCCATGGATTGGCTCCCATACCGGTGACATATGAAAAGTACCATTCGAGCGTGATCATTGCCAGCGTCGCCTTACCAGCACATGTGCAAGTGGCACGTGAAAAACAACATTCAAGCGTGGTCCTTGCCAGTGCCACCAAGACTGGCTCCTGTGCAGGTAGCACATAAAAACACCTTTTGAGCATGGTCATTGCCAGAACCACCTGACTGGCCCTCGTGCCAGTGGCATGTAAAAGCACCCAGTACACTCTTGGAGTGGTTGACATTAGGAAGGGCATCCAGCTGTAGAAACTCACCAGTCCTCAGTCAAATTGTCCAACCCATGCCAGCATGGAAAGCGGACATTACACTATGATGATGATGATGAAATATATATATATATATATATATATATATATATATATATATATATATATATATATATATATATATATATATATTAGTAGGAGGGCTCCAAAAGGGGTCTCAGGGAGTAGCATCCCTATCTTCCTGTGCTAGTTTTCCACCACATTTCTTAAAAATTGTGGTAGAAGCCTTGGTCTCAGGACCGCTCATGTCTACAAACTAGAAAATCCAGCTCCAAAAAAGCCTCATGAAAGCAAAGGAGAATGGGCACCAGCCAGCCCAAAGGTTGGGATTGGCTGCACCTGCCTACCTCAGTTGCTATGGCACTGAAGTGGATCTGGCCACCCCTGTTAACGGAAACAAAACCTGGATTTAAAACACTGGATGATGATGATGATGATGATATATATATATATATGACTCTTTGAGTCTGTGTTTGTCCATCACACTACTTGACAACTGGTGCAGGTTTGTTTACATCCCTGTAAATCAGCGATTTGACAAAATAGACTGATAAATCAAGTGCCAGTCTTTAAAATAAGTACTGAGATTGATTTGTTCAATTATACCCTTCAAAGTGATGCCCCAGCATGGCCACAGTCCAATGCCTGAAACAAGTAAAAGAGTTAAAAGTTATGTAGTTGTTTGACCTGTGAAAAATAACAGCCCAATTTCCCTCAGATCACACATCATTAAAAATAAAAGGGGAACAGAAAAGAAGGGAGGGCAAATTGTATAATGCAGTCAGCTCATCAAATCATCAGAACCCTATTGTTACATCAACGGCATTCTTTATTTGCATTAATTTGTGAATATACAATTGTAGAATTCCAAGCACACACATTAATGCAAACATGTACACATAATTTCTAAGAAGGTTGTGAAACAGCTGTAATCCTATGAAAATCATGTAGTTAAATATATCTATATTCATGTCTAACTACAGCCGGACTTACATGATGATGGATCAACTGTCCAACCAGTTCCAGGATAGAAACCAGTCATAAAATGATAATGAGGAAATTCCAAGAATGTATTGTATTCATTATTCAGTTAATGTTTGTTATTTTTTATGCATTTAAAAACTTGATTTTAACACCATTTTTTTTAATATACAAAAACACACACAGTTATGAAAAAATTTAATAAAAATAATGGTTCTTACCTGCCTTACAGGGTAGAAATTGAAACTCATGTACCACATCCCCCTTGGAAGAATATCTGGTATGAGATGATGTTCTGGTACAAAAGGGTGGAACCGTTCTCGTCCCATGATATCCCGTGAGTCCCCGGCTTTGACACCAACCCTCTCAAGGCAGGCTCCCATCTCCACGTCCTCAGCCCCACCATTATCAGAACGGCAGATACTCTTGTTGTTGAGCCCATTCTCAATGAACCTTCGCACAGCCTCTTTACTCAGCACATAGCCAGCACCACCACTCATGTAGCCTTGCTTCACATAAGGCTTAAACCTGCGTCCAAAGAATATCGGTGAGTTGTGGTCATGCTCACTGAGCAGATGCCGCAGGTTTTCAATGATAGCATAGGTGTCATCGTCTGCCTTGAAGAACCAATCGTAGTTGTTTATGTGATGTTTGTAGACATACTTGAAAGCTTCCTTAGTTTTTGCCCATAGGTTGTCTCTGCCTTCTGAAACTGGCAGTTTCACAATCGGCAAGTTGACAGGTTCATCGGCAGAACTCATGAACAGCAATATGTTGCAACGCCGGCCCCATGTTGCATTCACATGTATTGCCTTCTTTCTGATGTTATTAGGGTTGGTCATCACCCAGCATAGAATTCGAACCTGTGACTCTAGGACTTTGGCAACTGAATTGGTTTCACCTAAAATAAAATGAAAAATAAAAGTAAAACAAAATAAATAAATATTGAAAAAACAGTAATAATAATAATAATAATAACAATAGTAATAATAAAAGTTTGCACAAGGCCAGCAATTTTAGCAAAGGCATGTGGCCCAGTGGTTAGGCTTTTGCACTCAATCACAAGATCAGTTTTAATTCCAGGACTAGGCTGCACATTGTGTTTTTGGTCAAAACACTTTAGTTCATGCTGGTCCTGGCATCTAGTTTGGGGAGAATATTGTGACCTCAGTCACTTATAGGCCATGGAAACTGAGTAACTGACCCCATGAGTTCTAGGACTCGAGAGATTAATATCCAGGAGTTGATGATGATGAATTTTAGCTGTTACCATCAACCCTAGTATCTGACTAGTACTCAAAGCAAAGTTGATCTCAGAAGAATTCAAATTCTGAATGTAAACAGCTGCAAGACATACCACAAGGCTTTTTATTTTTGATACCCAAAAGATTCTGCCAGTTTGTCACCTTAAAAAATAATAATCTTAATTTCTAACATTGGCACAAAGCTTTACATGTGAGAGTAGGGAACATTCACTTTAAACAAACACAATTGCTGACAGGACTTTGGATGACATAATCCAAGATACATGACAACTGAAAAGCAGAAGGGGTTTGGATGGTTATGACTCAAATACTTAGTGATTTATAAGACTACTTAATCCCAAGATAACCTGGACTGAAATGATAACAACAATACTAGACTTTGTTTTAGTATTTGGTCAGCGTGGAGGCGCAATGGCCTAGTGGTTAGGGCAGCAGACTCGAGGTTTCGATTCCCAGACAGGGTGTTGTGAATGTTTATTGAGTGAAAACACCTAAAGATCCACATGGCTCCAGTAGAGGGTGGTGGTGAACCCTGCTGTACCCTTTCATCACAACTTTCTCTCATTCTTTCTTCCTGTTTCTCTTGTACCTGTATTTCAAAGGGCCAGCTTCATCACACTCTATGTCATGCTGAATCTCCCCGAGAACTACGTTAAAGGTACACATGTCTGTGGAGTACTCAGCCACTTGCACATTAATTTCATGAGCAGGTTGTTCCATTGATCAGATCAACTGGAACCCTTATCGTTGTAACTGACAGAGGGCCATGATTTGGCCAGCAAGAGTCTTGATGTGAACTTGTGTGTTGAAAGACATTTTGTTGTATCTCAGGAGGGTCATTATGCAAATAATATACACACACTAGTTCTATTTAATTTCTTTGAATGATTAGTCAAACAACTGATTAGTTAACTGGTGAAATAGTTAACCAATTGACAAAATGGAAAAAAATAAATTAAAGAAGTGAAATAGAACCATTGTGTGTATGATACTGGCATAATGACCCTCCCAAGACAGAACATATTATGCTTCTTATATTGACACCAGTCATGTATTAATATACTTTTTATGTATGCGTATCTCTACCAAATTTAACTATTGCTTTACAATAACACTTGTGTTGGGAGAGTCGGTATAATAATAATGATAATAATAATAATAATACACACTAGTTCAATACCACTTCTTATTGTTAGCCAACTGGTTAAATATCTAACCAAGCAACTAAACAATTGTTTGTTTAATGTGTTGGTTAAACAATCAATCAGTTTCCAAGTCACAGAGCAGGCCTTGCAGAGATAGGGGATGTCAGTAAATCACTAAAAAGGTCACTGTGAACACCAGTGAAAGAACTTGAACTAAAAAAACAATCAATTGATTCAGTTCTATATTTAAGAGAATAAGAATTATGTATATTGTTTACATTTGACAGATATTTGTCCTCATTTTGTTTGTGGTTAACACAATGTTTTGGCTGATATACCCTCCAGCCTTCATCAGGTGTCTTGGGGAAATTTTGAACCTGGGTTCTCATTCCTAAGGTATTTCTCCATGTTGTTATTATTATTATTATTATTATTATTCACATGGCGTAGTGGTTAAGAGCGCAGGCTACTAGCCCCAAGATTCCGAGTTTGATTCCAGTCAGTGACCTGAATAATGATAACATTGAAAAATATCTTAGGAATGAGAACCCAGGTTTGAAATTTCCCCAGGACACCTGTTAAAGGCTGGAGGGTATATCAGCCGAAATGTTGTGTCAACAACAAACAAGATGAGGACAAATATCTGACAAATGTAAATAATGAACCAATTGATTGTTTAACCAACACATTACACAAACAACTGATTAGTTAGTTGGTTAGATATATAACTAAGTGACTAACAATAAAGAGGTGGAACTGAACCTGTGTATTGTTGTTGTTATAACAACCCTCCCAAGACATGGCAAGATTTGTTTCAACACATGAATTCACATCAAGAATCTTGCAAACCAAATACAAAAACAAAATTTACAATAACAACCATACCAATACTACCACGCCTACCTCTCCTCCTCTTTTTGTCAAAATTTTATTTTTAATCTCCACCTTTCATTTTATCATAACCACTACCATCACCACCGGTTTCCTCTACCCACCCAGTACAACTTAGCCACTGTGGCATGATTGTTCACATAAACAGCTGTTTATCTTTTTTCCTTCTTTCTCTCTCTCACATGTGTGCACGTGTGTGCGTACATACACACACACACACACTAGTGAAGATGGGGTGATGGTAGAGGGAGTAGAGATTCCAGAGTATCATTTTCAGAGTATTGGTGTTGGTCTGGGCAAGGGTGGATAAAGGATTTATTCCTATCAGGAGAAAAGAAATCTCTCACCCACTCCACAGCAACTCAAATAAGCCAAAACTATAAACCAAAGTCTGAAAAATGTCACACACTATCCCTGTATATATCTAACCATATACAACATATCTTGTGTAATATAGAGCACATCTTGTAAATATACAACTTTTGTTGCTAAGCAATGGCACCACATACTTATTCAAATTTCTTTCTATTTATTTTTTATTTTTTTATTTTTTCATTAATCTTCTTTTTCACTACAACTGCACCATAACTAAACTTGTTACACCCCCACATCTAACACATCATCATCATCATCTCAAACACCATCCTGCAGTTTAAACCACTGCTAGAACACATAGTCAGTGAAACTGCTGGAAACAACAGTCATAGATCCCTCAAAACACTGCATTATCTTTTTTATACACACACATATATATATATATGTCTGTATGTATGTATGTATATGTGTGTGTATATATATATATATATATACATCATCATCATCCAGTGTTTTAAATCTGGGTTTTGTCCCTGTTATCGGGGGTGGCTGGATCTACCTTAATGCCATAGCAACAGAGGTAGGTAGGTGCAGCCCATCCCAACCTTTGGGCAGGCTGGTGCCCATTCTCCTTTGCTATCATGAGGCTTTTTTTGGAGCTGGATTTTCTACAGGGAACATGCCTTTGCTTACCCCCAACCACAGCTTCTAGACACGAGTGGTCTCAAGACCAAGGCCTCTACCACGATTTTTTAAGAAATGTGGTGGAAAACTAGCTCAAGAAGGCAGGGACGCTACTCCCTGAGACCCCTTTCGGAGTCCCCCCTACTTATACACACACACACACACACCAAGGTAATTGAAAAGTAACTCCCTTGTTATCTCACTAGACTGCAAGACAAGATCTGGCCAGTTATCAGCGCTTGGGAGAATACTGAAGATTTGATTTTCATGCAAATTGGCATCCGTCCACATATTGCTCTTGTCATTCCTGAATGGTTGAATGCCCACTTCCCCAGGAAACAGGTGGGTCATTGTGGTCCACATGTGTGGTCAGCCAGGAGTCTCAACTTAACACCCTATAATTTCTTTCTTTGGGGTTGGTTAAAGGAACAAGTCTGCTGTACCAAACCAAAGACTTTGGAAGAACTTGAAGGGAAAATACAAGAAGTTGTGTCTTCTATCCCACATGAGATCCTAGTGAAATCTGTTGACACAATTCCTAGGTGACTCAAGAAGCTGGTGGTGACATCTGGAGCCCATATTGAATTTTAAATAAAAGTTCATACTAAAAGTTTTCCTTTCATATTCCTTTTTTAATAAAAATTATAATTAATAAATAATTTACAAGTATTTTAAAATAAGGAGTTACTTTTCAATCACTCTCTATATATATGATGGGCTTCATTCAGTTTCTAAGTACCAAATCCACTCCCAAAAATGGCTTTAGCTGGCCTAGGCTAAAGTAGCAGACACTTGCCCTCCATCTCAGTGAAATCTCTCTTCTTATCAGCTTCTAAAGTGTATCATCATCATCGTTATCATCATCATCATCATTTAACATCTGTTTTCCATGTTGGAATGGGTTAGACAGATTGACAGGAACTGGCAAGCCAGAGAGCTGCACCAGGCTCAATCGTCTGTTTTGACAAGGCTTCTACGGCTGGATGCCCTTCCTAATGCCAACCACTTTACAGCGTGCGTCTAGTGATTTTTATGTGGCACCTGCATGGGTAGCTAAATGTAGTATGAACAATCAAGAAAATTAAGGAATTCTAAAAATTTCTTAATTTAGTCCTTTTTGTATGTTTAGAATGAATTAGTACTCTCGTCTTTTCCTCCAGAACTTAAAACTTCCTGATTAGAAAGAATGAAACCAAAACATTCTATCTCACATCATCATCATTTAATGTCTGCTTTTCATGCTGACACGAATTGGATGGTTTAACTGAAAAGTGGTAAGGCGGGGGCTGCTCCAGGTTCCAATTTGATTTGGCAAAGTTTCTATGGCTGGATGCCCTTCCCAACACCAACCACTCCAAGAGTATAGTGCGTGTTTTTTACATGCCACCGGCATAGGTGCCAATGACCTGACCCCAGCATGAGCCACAACTATGGTCTCACTTGGCTTGATTGGTCTACACAAGCATAGTATATGGTCATTTGTTACTGCCTCCATGAAGCCCAGTGCTTTTTACATGCCACCAGCATGGATGCCAGTCAGATGGTACTGGCATTAACCACTAAAAATAAAAATACAATATAGGTAAAACACTGACTTACTGATGGTCTGGAATCTCTTACAATTCACACTAATTTACAAGCAGGAACGTCAAATTCCCTCAGCCACCAGACCAGTTTAGTGGCGCCTTGCACAGCATTAATAATCTCTATTATACATACATGTGGTTCTCAATCATTTTTTGGTTATGGATCCCTTTGGCACCTATGTTACTTGGGTGGACAACAATAGCTATTTAATTCTTTTATTCTTTTACTTGTTTCAGTCATTTGATTGTGGCCATGCTGGGGCACTGCCTTGAGTTGAACAAAGTGACCCCAGGACATATTCTTTATATGCCTGGTACTAATTCTATTGGTCTCTTTTCCTAAACCGCTAAGTTACGGGGACGTAAACACATCAACATCGGTTGTCAAGTGATGGGGGGGGGGGCACAAACGTATAAAAAATTAAAGCATTTTGTGTATCGTATAAAGTATAATCAGTTTGTTGAGCATAAATTTTAACAGCTAAATTTTATGTGGACCCCTTCAAGTATCATATGGACCTTGGTTGAGAACTACTGATTTATACTAATAAACGATGATGATGATGATGCACAGGTACACTTATTTTAAGTAAATTTAATATTTGTTTAGCGTGTAACCTCCCTTGATTCGGAAACAGCAGTAATTCAAAATGGTTTTGGCAAAGATTCCAGATAATCAATGTTGTGCTTGTATTTCTTGAAGTAATTATTACCCAATTAAATGTAATTTTCCTGCACTGGTTCAGTGTCATGTCATAGTCTTGTTTCTTTTTCTTCTTTTGACCTGCCATAGACTACAATAATATTTGCAATATTGATTATATTAAGTTCAGATCTTAAAAAGACAGCAAATAATTTCCTCTGAAATTCTTCAAATGCTGGGGAGATTCCAAAAATCACTTACACTAACATAAAACTTGTACTAATATAATCTGCTGGAAGAAAGTGGCAAGCTGGCAGAATTGTTAGCATGCTGGGTACAATGCTTAGCAGCATTTTGTCTGTCTTTGAGTTCAAATTCTGCTGAGGTCAACTTTGCCTTTCATCTTTTCAGGGTTGATAAAATAAGTACCAGATGGGCACTGGGGCCACTGTAATTGACGTAACTCCTTTCCTGAACTTGCTGGCCTTGTGCCAAAATTTGAAACCAATATAATCTGCTGGACGAAGTAAATATTATCATGACACAGTGATGTACCTAACCACCCAGGAGAAAATCCATATTGAGATCTAACTTTAAAGAAAAAAAAAGGCAGGATGCGTTCACATTTTTCTAGTAATTTCTCAACAATAGGTTCTTTTCTTTCTCTAGTCACTTGCTTGACATAGGCCCACACACACAAATGAATGTAGTCAAGGTTTTTCTTTGGTACTGCAATCAATGGTGAAAATCTATTTTAAGAAGAAACAGTCTCTCAATGACATTCAGTTTTATCATCATCGTTTTAACGTTTACTTTCTATGCTTGCATAGGTCCAACATAGTTTTATTGAGGCAGATCTTCTGCAGCTGGATACCCTTCCTGTCATCAATCCTCACCTGTTTTCAAGCAAGATAATATTTCCCCATGGCCAGACATGTTTTTTGCAGAATATAGGAAATGAATGACATTCATTTAAAACAATTACATGATATCAAGACAAAGAGACACAAACACACATACACATGTATGTATGATTGCTTCTTTCAGATTCCATTTATCAAGTCTACTCACAAAGCTTTACTCTACCTGGGGTTATAGTAGAAGAAATTTGTCAAAGGTGCCACACATTGAGGCTGAACCCCAAACCATGAGGTTGAAAAGCAAACTTCTTAACCACACAGCCACACCAGTCCCTTTAATCAAGCATTCAATTTCTGCTTTTACTTCATCTCACATGAAACAGCATTCAACTCAAAGGTTCTATTACTGATTTTACATCAAAGTTGATTGATAATTTGAGCAATGTCATTGAACACTTCAGGGAATTCTTTAGCAAATGAATCAACTTTTGTGGTCGAGGGAGTAATCATGTAATTTATTTTAATCAAGCCAAGTTAAGAATCTGTCTCATGACCATTAATAAGTAGCTGCTAATTTTAGATCTGGTGACAAATATTCTTTATAAGAGGCAAATTGAGCCAATTTCAAGTGTGATACAAATGCCTCTAAATAAAAGTAGAGATGCAACTGAGTCATAGATAATCAATGGCATTGTCGTTTTAATCTCCACTTTTCAGAGTCTGATGGAATTTTTTGAGGAAGAGCTATGGCCAGATGCCCTTCCTGTCACCAACCCTAAACTGTTTCCTGGTAAAGTAATATTTCCCATGGCCAAGCTCATCCATACTTATCATGTGATGTCCAAACAAGAAGACCTACCATACATGCATGCACACACACATACATACATACATACATACATACATGCACAACAGGCTTCTTTCAGCTTCTATCTACCAAATCCACTCACAATGCTTTGGTTGGCCTGGGGCTATTTTTAGCCATTGAAGTGCAGTGATACTGGAACACTGCCCTAAATGGTTTAGTCAAGCAAATCAACCACAGTACTTAATAAGTCTGGTACTTGTTCTATTGATCTTTTTTGCCAAACTGCTAAGTTGTTTTGGTTTTTGTTTTTATAATTGATCACCTTCCTTAATCTGAAATACAAATTCTTTATCACTATTTATAACTAATTAACATTATAATTAATTAACAGAGCTATTCTGTGTGGCTTATTGTAACTACAGTTCATGTTCTCATGAACAGTCTGGACCCTAGGGCCACAGACACTGCCCAACAATCAAGTCTAGTCTACCTGGGACTAAACAACAACAGTGATCACCAACTTCAAGTAGGGAACTTATTCTTGGGGTAACCCAGATGTTCTCAACAAGGGTCCACATGACCCTTGGAGTTCCATTAAGCTTTTGCTATTAAAAGTTGTGTGCAATAACTTGTATAAAATTCTACAAAACAAAATATTTTCACAATTTTTAAATATAATTCCTAAAAACGTTTGATTAGAAAAATATAGGATTTTTTTAAACATCAAATAGCTGTGAGAATCCACCTAAGTAAAATGGGAATCAACGCAGTTCATACACATGGGCATGCCTACAAAGTCAGAAAAATAGCACAGACATTCGGAAAAATTTTTTTTGTGCTCAGAGTTGCTGAAGCATGGAACAAATTACTTGCATCAGTTGTTACCTGCTAAGATATTGCATCCTTTAAAACCCCCGTGCTTTCTGAAATTTGCCAACACTACACCTGATATCCATCCCACTTCATATGCATGCACACATGTATATCATGACTCATACACTGTTCACCTTCCTGACTTTCGTACATAAGTCTATGTACGGTATATATATACCTTTGATGAGTTGTAGTGCACCTGAGCACTACATTATTATATCATAAAAAATGGTTGAGATCCACTATAAATAACAGCAAAATACCTCTCAAATCATATCATGCTGCTTTTCAAAAAGATAATGTAGTCCTGCACACAGCATTAGCAAAGAGAGAGAGGGAGAGACAGACAGAGAGACAAGAAGTTAAGGCTGGATTGTCTTTCATCAGAGGTCTACTCAAGCAAGAACAAGGCCAAAAGGACATGTAACAGGCAACGGCTGAACTCAATTATCTCCAAGAACCAAAGTTTCAAGCAGCATCACTCAGCTGCACTAATACCATTCTATTTTCTATCTCTCAACCCAGAGTCCACCCACCACCACTCGCTAAGGTCTGACCTTGAGAAAGAAAGGAGGAAAGAGTAACAATGGAAGTTACAGATGTCTTGCTCTTCCTTCTCCTCTTCTTCCTCACTACAAATCTCAGGTCAATTTTTGCGCCTATATAGGAAAGCAAAGGAAAGGAATTGTTATTACTACAAAAACAATGCTAGGAAACTCATACAGCTCATTAAAGTAAAGACACACAAACACATAGTTATATAATATAAACATAGGTGCAGATGTGGCTGTGTAGTAAGAAGCTTGCTTCCTAACCAAATGTGTGGCACCTTGTTCAAGTGTCTTCTACTATAGCCTGGGGCCGACCAAAGCCTTGTGAATGGATCTGGTAGACAGAAACTGAAAGAAGCTCGTCATATGTATATATGTTTGTGTCTGTGTTTGACTACCCTTACAACCATCGCTTGATAACTGATGTTGGTGTGTTCACGTCCCCATAACTTAGCAGTTCAGCAAAAAGAGACCAATAGAATAAGTCCAGGGGTAGATTTCTTTGACTAAAAAGTGGTGCTCCAGCATGGCCACAGTCAAAATGACTGAAACAAGTAAAAGAATGAAATAAAAGAATATATGTGTGTGTATGTATTTATACAGTAATCCTTTGACTATTGCAGATGTTACATTCCAAAACCTCCCACGCCAGGTAAAAATTCACGAAGTAGAAACAGTACTGCACTGTATATTTTTACCTTTGCCTTAGCGAAGGCAGAGATATGTTTTCAGTCATGTTTGTTTGTTTGTCCATGGACAAATCTATTTCAAGAACCACTGGATGGATTTGGATGAAACTTTCAGGAATGTTTGGCCTCATGACAAGTACGAACTGAGATCAATCCAGTGCTGGACAAGGTTTCTGGATTATGTTTCCTGTTTTTTTGTCTTTACTTAATTTTTGAGAGGAGTCGGGTTCATTTTTAGTATTCTCATTTGTGAGAGCAGTTGAGTTTATTTCAGATATTCTCATTTAAAAATTCATCTCCGGCCTATCATTGAGAGGACGTTGGTGGAGGTTTGGGCTCTCTGAATGCTGGTTTTTTTTATTATTTATTTCTTTACTGCCCACAAGGGGCTAAACACAGAGGGAACAAACAAACGGATTAAGTCGATTATATCGACCCTAGTGCATAACTGGAACTTATTTAATCGACCCTGAAAGGATGAAAGGCAAAATCGGCCTCGGCGGAATTTGAACTCAGAACGTAGCAGCAGACGAAATACCGCTCAGCATTTCGCCCGGCGTGCTAACGATTCTGCCAGCTCACCACCTTTTTTTTATTATTTTAATAATTTGCGTATATTTATTTTATTATAAATGCAAAAGCAGCACCTTGGAGGAATCAACGTAAGCTTATATAATAAACTGTGATAGGTGAGCCACGATAGGTGAACCATGATATGGCAAGGGATCACTGTATATATATATATATATATATATATATATAAAACATTATTGGTGAATTGAAGAAATGGAGCTGAATGCAGATTGAACAGAAATCGTTTTATTTCATTCTACACGTGTTTCGAAAGGCACAAATTACCAAAATCCGATTGAATAATGGGACCATATTGTGTCTTTCTCTTCAGGAAGAAAAAAGGAAATCCGTTGGAAAAACAAAAACAGAACAGAGGCAGAGCAAAAAACAAATCGAACTGTGCTCCTAAGAGCCCATGGCGAAACTTCTGTTTCTGTTTTTGTTTTTCCAACGGATTTCCTTTTTTCTTCCTGAAGAGAAAGACACAATATGGTCCCATTATTCAATCGGATTTTGGTAATTTGTGCCTTTCGAAACACGTGTAGAATGAAATAAAACGATTTCTGTTCAATCTGCATTCAGCTCCATTTCTTCAATTCACCAATAATGTTTTAATTTCAATTATCCGCACCAACGCACGGTTGCAACGCCAGATGGTTGTACCTCCAACCGTGCTGTTCACTGCTGTGATTTTTGCTACTAAGGTATCGGTTAAACTTTTGATTAATCTACTACAAGATTATTCATCTTTCTATTTCACATAATATATATATATATATATATATATCATTAAACTATAGACCACACATACACAAACATATGCAGAACATATATATATATAATTCATTTAGCTAAAAGGCAGAGTGAAGAGATATATGTATGCATTATTTCTTCTCCCTGCAGAATAACTATCTAGTATTTTAGGAGAAGCCATAAAAACAAGTAGGTACTTATACAGATACACTTGAGTACATACACGCATACATGTTTGTATACATACACACATACATGCCCGAACACAGGAACACACAGTTGCACAAATATATGGCCACAGATGAACAAACACATAGATTCACACTTGCAAAAACAGACACACACACACACACATAAATACACACATACACACAGAGTCTTGAGAGAAATTGGTCAAGTAGTTATATTAAGTGTTATTAAGTAGTGTGGGTCACTGTTTAAAGTGTGTGGCGGGGGGGGGGAGAAAGAGAGAGAAAGGAAAAGAGAAATGGAGAGAGAGAAAGGGAAAGAGAAATAGAGAGAGAAAAAGAGAGAATAGGAACGGTTTATACTATACGAAAAGAAAAAAGTAGAAGAAAGAGTGAGAAACTCAGAGGTAAAGAGAGAAATACAGGATGCTATGAAATGGTCAGTGATATAGAGGGAGAGAGGAAGAGAGAGAGAGAGAATTAGGTGGAAAGTGTGAGAGAGTCACTTGATAGGTAGAGGCAGAAACAGGATGCTATGGAATGGTCAATGATATACAGAGAGAGAGAGAGAGAGGGAATGTGTGTGTGTGTATTAACAAATGGCAAATAAGAGAGAGGAGGAGAAATACCAGAAGTTTCTAGTCATGTGATCGTGTGTGTGTGTGTGAAGAGGGGGTGGGTATGAGAATGTGGTGTAGACAGGCAGAAAGACATGCAAGTAGGCAGCTGAATAGTAATACAAGTATCTTCTCAAATGATTAGAAGGAATACATACACTAGTCATGTTGGATGGATGTAGGGAAAGAAAGGAAGGGGGGTGAAGGAGGAGGAGGAGGACGTAGAGAAAGGAGAAGAGACAGTTGAGGTGAGGGAGATAGAAAGGGGAGGAAGAGAGAAGTAAAGAGATAACTTGAGAGAGGAAACAAGAAAGAATTAGGGGGAATTAAAGAGGAAGATAGAATGAGCGATGGTGAGAGGGAACGAGAGAGAGGGGAGAGAAAGCTAGTCGAAAGATATTTTAGGATCAACAGTGGATTCATCCATTGAAACTACTTAAATCCAATTAACATGATACCGAGGGGAAGAGAGAAATCACTCATCTTGGGATAGAATGCTAATTAGCTGCAGGTAACTTCTGAAGTTAGGTAAAGAATACGATTAATGAAAATAAGCCTGTTACCTGTTCTCTAAAAGTCAAATGTGTACAAATGTTAGTTCCAAGTATTCTTGATCAAGAAAACTTGTGATCAAAGACATTCCATTCACGACCATCCCATTTTTCTTGACTGTATCTACATCATCTAAGATATCCCCACTTTTGAGGGGTTTGACTATTATTTCTAATAACTCAAAAGATTAGGGAGAGATGCCTTCCATCGCTGCTGATGATGGTAGTAGTAGTAGTAGTAGTAGTAGTAACAACAGCTGCAGTGAAAGTTGTTGTAGCTTGCTTACCAACCACATGGTTTCAGGTTCAGTCTCACTGCATGGCACCTAGGGCATGTATTTTCTACTATTGCCTCGGGCCAACCAAAGCCTTTTGAGTGGATTTAGTAGACAGAAACTGAAAGAACCAGTCATATACATACATATATATATATATATATATATGTATGTTTGTGTGTCTGTGTCTATCCCCCCACCATCGCTTGACAACCAATGTTGGTGTGTTTACAATACTGCTCATGGATATGCTCTGGCAGTTGTTATTTTTATCATCATCATCATCATCACCATATATCCACTTTTCCATACTTGCATGGGATGGAAAGAATTTATTGAAGTGGGTCTTCTTTGGTTGGATGCCCATCCTGTCACCAACCCTCACCTGTTTCCAACTAAGACAATAATTTATTTCCCCACAGCTAGACAGGTTTTACATGGAAGATGAAAAACAAAGATACTGCTTTCATAGTGATGACACTTGCTTACAACTATTACACAATATCAAAGCAATGAAAGAGCAAAACACACACACGCACACACACACACATACATACATACAGTGGCCTTCTCACAGTTTCTCTTAACCAAATCCACTCGCAAGTCTTTGGTCAGCCCAGGCCAGGGCTATATTAGAGGCCCAAGGTGTCACACAGTGGAATTGAACCCTGAAACATTTGGTTGGGAAGCACACTTCTTCCCACACATCCCTACTTGCACCACAGCTATGGAATCTAATTTTTAAGGCATGCATTTGATTATTACAGTGTGAGATACGGAAGGATTTCAATCAATTCCACTACCACTCGCTCTCACACACACACACACACACACACTGCACTGAATCCCTTCGGCATCATGCTATGAAAAGTTAAAACATATAAATGGCATTTGAGAAGAGCTATTTTGATTGGATAGTTGCTTGAAAGAATTTAAGCAAAGACACAATAATCTACATAAGCATAATGATGGTTAAACATTTGAGAAACATTCTTATTGCTATACGTAAATCAGAGAGCTCCTATCTCTCCTAGCAACTAAGGGCCTCTCTCTCAGGATGAAAGGTAGACTGTATGATGCATGTGTGAAAACTACCATGCTACACAGCAGTGAAACATGGGCCATGACTGCTGAGGACATGCATAGGCTTGAAAGAAATGAAGCTAGTGTCATCCGCTGGATGTGTAATGTCAGTGTGCATACACGACAGAGTGTAAGTGCCCAAAGAGAAAAGCTTGACATAAAAAACATCAAATGTGGTGTGCAAGAGAGACGACTGTACTGGTAAGGTCATGTGCTGCGTATGGATGAGGGCAGCTGTGAGAGGAAGTGCCACTCCTTAACCGTTGAAGGAACCTGTGGAAGAGGTAGACATAGGAAGACATGGGATGAAGTGGTGAAGCATGACCTTCGAACATTGGGCCTCACAAAGGTAATGACAGGAGAACGAGACCTTTGGAGATATGCTGTGACTGAGAAGACCCGACAACTAAAGTAAGGTCGCAGCCATGTATGTCTGGCCCAGTTAAGTGTACCCTACATGTGTTGTGCAATACGATATACCTGAGAAGACCTGCTGAGTCATGTAAAACCAATATCATAGCTATGGCCAGTGCCCTCTGACTGGCGCCCGTGCCAGTGGCACATAAAAAGTGCCATCTGAACTAGGCCGATACTGGTACCCCGACTGGATCTCGTGCCGCTGGCATGTAAAAAGCACCAACCGAACATGGCCGATGCCCGTAACCCCTGATTGGTCCCCATGCCAGTGGCACACAAAAAGCACTATCTGAACATGATTGGTGCCAGGCCCACCTGACTGGCTCCTGTGCCAGTGACACATAAAAAGCACCCACTACACTCTCTGAGTGGTTGGCATTAGGAAGAGCACCCAGCTGTAGAAACATTGCCAGATCAGATTGCAGCCTGGTGCAGCCACTGGCTCTTCAGACCTCTATCAAACCATCCAACTTATGCCAGCATGGAAAATGGACGTTAAACAACAACGAGGATGATTATGAATAATATTCCATAATTATTTGTTCATATAACTGATTTGTTACTGTTTTTTAATTTAAAATATACTCTTTGTTTCTTTTTATTTTATACCTTTTATTAACTACTTTAGTACGTTTAAATACTTGTTGTGCAAGATTTTTTATGTGAAGTCGTGTGTTGAAACAGATATTGTTATATTTCGGAATGGTCATATTGCCAGTTTAGCCAATAAAAACACACGCACTATATATTTGGTGTTATTTTGCTTCAGTGATATTTATTTTTTACATTAATCTTAATCGGCCGAAATAAGATTAAGATTAATGTAAAAAATAAATATCACTGAAGCAAAATAACACCAAATATATAGTGCGTGTGTTTTTATTGGCTAAACTGGCAATATGACCATTCCGAAATATAACAACATTAACTAATTTTTTTTTATAACATAATTTGTTTAATATACTAAAATAGGTTTCAACTTGTGGCACAAGGCCAGCAGTTTTGAGAGAATGGGTAGTCGATCACATTGACTCCTAGCACCCAACTGGTACTTTTTTTTTATCAACACTGAAAGAATGAAAGGTGAAGACCCCAAAAGGAAGAAAAGTAAAGTTGACCTCAGCAGAATTTGAACTCAGAACATCAAAACAAATGAAATACCACAAAACGTTTTGCCCAGTGTGCTAATGTTTCAGTCAGCTAATGTTTATTACACTATAAACTGATCTTTTCTTTTTTTGACTGTTTCAGTAACTGGAATGCAGCCATACAGGAGCACTGCCTCAAAGTGTTTAAGGTGAACAAATCAACCCTAGTAATTTTTTTTTTAAAGTCTGGTACTTATTGCTATTGGCTTATTTTGCCAAACTGTTAAGTTACAGGGACATAAGCAAACAAACAAACACAGGTTGTCAAGCGATGCGTGTGTGTCTGTGTGTGAACATATACACAAGGGAGTGCTGAAAAGTTCCTGGCTTTAAGGGTATCACAAAAGGCCTGGTTGGAGGCCCAATCTTCCCAGATCTTTTACAGGGCTTAGAAAAACTGAAAGACCGCTATAATAAGTGTGTGATTCAGAGAAGAAAATATGTTGAGTAAAATCATAATTAACTGAGCCTCCTGTATTTTCTTTTACCAAAAGCCAGGAACTTTCCAGCACCCACTCATCATCATCATTATTTAATGTTCATCTTCCATGCATGCATACATAGGATGGTTGACAGGAGCCAGCCAGGTAGAAAGGCTACCCTATGCTACAGTGTCTGTTTTGACAGGAGCTGGCAAAACCAAGAGCCATACCAGGTTTCATAGTCTGCTTGGCTTGGTTTCTACAGATGGATACCTTTCGCAATGCCAACCACTTTACAGAGTGCTTTTTACGTAGGTGGGCGGGTCATCTTGAGTACTGCAATACACCATATAAACTCATTACTTTAACACGCAATTATGAATCATTATCGTTTTCTTGTCAAATCTTTATATATAAAAGTGAAGTTGTGTGTCTGTCTCCTACAATTTAGATTCCTAACTACTCCCACATTTTGCGGTGCAGTTTAACCAAAACCGGGTATCTTATAGTCATGATTCATATCGAGCCCTTCTGGGTATTAGCGCGCATCTACGATGAGTCTACGATTTAAAAAAAAAATTTACCATAATTTTTTTCCATTTTAATGCATAGTTATTTCCCTTACAAACCTGAGCAACGCCAGGCGATACTGCTAGTAAATACTATAAAAACTAGAACAAAATTGAACTTGATAAAACAGAGATTCACCTTGGAACACAATTATACAGAACTGTTTTTTAGGTGGAAGCATAGCTGTGTGGTTAAGAAGCTTACTTTCCAGCCACACAGTTTCTGGTTCAGTCTCTCTGCATGACACCTTGGGCAAGAGTCTAGAACTGATCAAAGCCTTCTGAGTGGATCTGGTAGACAGAAACTGAAAGAAGCCCATTGTGTGTATGTATCTTGTTACAGATGCACACACTTACACATGCGCACACATCAGAGTCACTAGACCCTATTCAAGCACACACACTTACACATTCATACACACCATTCTCACATACATACACACATGCACACCTTCATTTGGAATCACCAGCACTTTATTATTTCCCTTTCTTTCAACCTCTTCTTTCCAACTTTTTTTCTAATCATTTGCCATGCTTGACTGCTAAATCTACAAGTTTTTTTTTTCTCTCTCTGTTTATTTTCTCTCATTCCTTTCTGTTGAAGAGCATAGGCTCAAAGCGTAAAAGACTTTTTCATTTTCCTGAGTGTCAAATTAATACACGTGCTTGTTGTTCATGCATTATTTGCTTGCCTTTATTTGAGTTAGATATAATAGGGTTAAAAAAAAAATAGAGTCAAAAACACAAAAGGTTTGTTGGAAGTGTTTCATTAACTTAAAGCATAAAAAATATTAAAAGGGAAAGATGAATCAGCTAAACCAACCAATTACTAAACTAGCAAATATATGAAATGCTTTCAAAAGGTTTCTGATTGCTGAAGTTAAGCTTACTCTTTACTCTTTTACTTGTTTCAGTCATGTGACTGTGGCCATGCTGGAGCACCGCCTTTAGTCAAGCAAATCGACCCCAGGACTTATTCTTTGTAATCCTAGTACTTAATTTTGCTGAACTGCTAAGTTATGGGGACGTAAACACACCAACATCAGTTGTAAAGCGATGTTGGGGGGGGGGAACAAACACAGACACACACATACGTAAATATATATGTACATATATACGACGGGCTTCTTTCAGTTTCCGTCTACCAAATCCACTCTCAAGGCTTTGGTTAGCCCGAGGCTATAGTAGAAGACACTTGCCCAAGGTGCCATGCAGTGGGATTGAACCCGGAACCATGTGATTCATAAGCAAGCTACTTACCACACAGCCACTCCTACGCCTATAAGCTTCTGATTTCATGAATAGAGTTTTGAAGTAGATGAGAGAGAAATCTTCCTAGTGATAGCACGTTTATCATAACTGTTTCCTGAAAAACTTTGTACTTATTCCTTGCATTTAGGCAAAACAGGTGCAGTAATAAAGGGTTAATTTTTTTTTTCTTTTAACTCAGAGAAACATAATTTCTTGACACTAATAAACACTGATGTAACTTATTATCTAAGAATAAGGTAGGTGTAAAGCTCTTAGATACTTGACCTAGTTCTCTTCATAATAACAGCACCTAACCGAGATTGTTCTAACTAACGTCAAATGACAAAACAATGATAACACTGCGAATGGAAGCCAAGTATAAGACGAGTCATTGCAAGTTTATTAGGTATTAGGAATATCAAAGCTTTAATCAGTTAAAGTAGTTTGATTTGTATTTTATCCACATTGTAAGGGAGAATGGTAGTCACCTTTGAGCATAGAAGCATGTAACCATGTAACCAATCCACCTAAACACAGTAGTGTCCATTTCGGATCTCCTATGAAAACACATCTTGAGAAGGGGAAATAATACCTTGCTTGGCATGGAGGGTGGGGATTACAACTACCAGCCATCTGGTTATGTAACATGTAGTACTGGTTACATGATACCCATAACAGGATTTTCCTGACCTGAACATTTCCAAAATCCATAAAAGATGTTTATCTCAGGACAAATGGGTGACAGTTGGCAACAGGTGGGGGCTGGTATCTGACTATAGAAAATCTACCTCAACAAATTCTGTCCAACTCATATGAGCATGGAAAAGTGGATGTTAGAACAATGATGATGCCAACGATTTTTGTTTGATGCTTTAAACGATCCTGCTATCCCCACCAGTGTGTGTGTGTTTGTGTGTAAATTAACAACAAAGTTATATAAAGCATTTGTCAACACTTCTGACAAATCTTCAGTATGAAAGTCTAGGCCTTTCAGAATGAGAAACTTATGCAGCACCAAAACTAATAAATGATATACATACTCTGTTTTATGTATTGATGTCTTTTCTTCCCAATTGTAAAACAAAACCAATATAAGTGGGAACAGTCATGGCTAAAAGATCTTCAATCAAAGGTTTGCTTAATCAAAGTTAACCAAGGATTAAACAACAACATGGATTAAACAACAGACAGTCATAAAAAATAAAGCAAGCATAAAAAGACATATATATGTGTGTAGGTATCCAGTATGTGCAACTGGGCCTATATTTAAAATAGACATCTATGTATCATACTTAATGTATATAGACTGTTAAAAGTCAGTTGCTGCAGTATATGACCTAAGTCTGTCTACTTGCTCTATGCCACATCATTCATGGATATCAACTCCAACTTGAAAGCACAATATGTCTTTTATTGGAGTTTTTGTGAGACACCACTCATGTGGATAGCTGTTGGTACACAATGAGATCAACTGTCCTTTGACAAATTTTGTTTTCCGTCTTGCTGAGTGTCCACAACACACTCTTCACCTGGCAAGCTAGCTGAGTGGGAGATGGCTATGTAACAGGTAGTACTGGTTACATGTTACCCATAGCAGGATTTTCCTGACCTGACCATTTCCAAAATCCATAAAAGATGTTATCTCAGGACAAATCCTGCAGCAACTGGCCTATTAACTATGTATATATTTTATCACTGATACATAAATGGTTGTGAATGTTGGTGTTTGTGTATATACACACACATACACATCTAACTGCCAGTGACACATAAAAGGCACCCGTGCCAGTGACACTAAAAGGTACCTACTACACTCTTGGATTGGTTGGTGTTAGGAAAGGCATCCAGCCATAGAAACCATGCCAAATCAGACTGGAACCTGGTGCAGCTATCTGGCTTATCAATTCCAGTCAAACCATCTAACCCATGCCAGCATGGAAAGTGGACGTTAAATGATGCAGATGAGGGTGGTATATTTTGAAAGTGTACTAGTTTTGTAAGTGACTTTATTTGAAACCATTTGTTGAACCTAAAACACCTACAGCATGGAAAATACATTTGAGCCAGTCCAAAACACTCTGTGTCAGAGAAGAGGTAGCACTCAGTGCAATGAAAATTTGGAGACCATGTAATAAATATTTAAATGAAATTAGCAGTTTTTTGTGTGTCTTTCAAAGGTTAGTGTCTTCTGCACTGCAACTGCTATATATATATATATAGAAAGAAAGAAAGAAAGAAAGGAAGGAAAGATGGATGGATACACACCCACACACACACACCTGAGAGGATCTCGCACAACTTCTTAACGAATTTCACCCCCAAGTCTTTGGTTGACTGCAGGTTAAAAGTGCTTAGTGATGGGATCAAATGTAGAACCACATGACTGCAAAATGAGTTTTTTTAAGCATAGAACCATGACAGTTCCTGTAACTCATATAAATCTATATATTTCATTTTTGTTTTTTTTGTTTTTATGACACTAATTAATCCAAACTAGCTTAAGTAGGATAGGTTTCAACAGAGAAACTGTTTTTCCAGCTGGAGAGATTGTTTTAACAGAGAGGAGTCTGTTTGTGCGAGAACACTCGCAACACTCACACACACACCCAAGCAAGCAGTACCCAACAATGTCACTCTAAAAATAAATCACATCACTGAAATTTTGTATCTATGAGATAATGCATGATTAGTTCAAAACAATCTTTTATTCTTTACTTGTTTTGGTTATTAGATTGTGGCCATGCTGGGGCACCGCCTTGAAGAGTTTTTGGTCGAACAAGTCGACCCCAATACTCTTTTTATTTTCTAAGCCCAGTATTTATTTGATCTCTTTTGCTGAACTGTTAAGTTATAAGGACATAAACAAACCAACAGCAGATGTCAAATGCTGGTGGGGGACAAACACAGGCACAAACACACACATGCGCGCATGCAAATGAAGGGCTTCTTTCAGTTTCTGTCTACCAAATCCAATCAGAAGGCCTTGGCTGACCCAAGGCTATAGTGGAACACACTTACTCAAGATATCATACAGTGAGACTGAACCTAGAACTATGTGGTTGGGAAGTACAGCCACCTTCACCTGTCAATGAATAAAGCATTACATTTGACAAGAGTAATCCTGAATGCTACTCTTTTACTTGTTTCAGTCATTTGATTTCGGCCATGCTGGAGCACCACCTTTAGTCAAGCAAATCGACCCCAGGACTTATTCTTTGGAAGCCTAGTACTTATTCTATCAGTCTCTTTTGCTGAACCGCTAAGTTACGGGGACGTAAACACACCAGCATCTGTTGTCAAGTGATGTTGGGGGGACAAATACAGACACACAAACATATACACAAACATACACATATATATACGATGGGCTTCTTTCAATTTCCGTCTACCAAATCCACTCACAAGGCTTTGGTTGGCCCGAGGCTATCGTAGAAGACTCTTGCCCAAGGTGCCACATACTGGGAATGAACTCGGAACCATGTGGTTGGTAAGCAAGCTACTTACCACACAGCCACTCCTGCACCTGTAAAAGATTAAACTTAAAACACCCAAAGAGAAAGTTTTCCTTTGCTATTTGCTTGAATAATCTCAGGTTATTTAAGTTTTACAACTCACTAAACTATACGACATATGTGAGGCTTCTACCACCAGACATGTTTGTTTAGTATTCTTCTATAAATCCCACAGCCACACTGACCTTTTATAATCCTTTTTTACTGGAAGCACAAGGCCTCAAATCTGGGGGAAGGGATTAAGTCGATTACATCAACCCAGTGCACAATTGGTACTTAATTTATTGACCTTGAAAAGATGAAAGGCAACGTCGACCTTGGCAGAATTTGAACTCAGAACATAGTGGCAAATGAAATATCGCTAAGCATTTCACCTGGTGTGCTAACAATTCTGCCAGCTTGCCGTCTATATGTACATGTTATAATGGAAGCTATAACAATTATTTAACAAGGGTGTTATAAATGACTGGCTTTATTTAGCACAGTGGTTCTCAACTGGGGTCTATATGGCCCTTTAGGGCCCCCATATAAGGTTTCGTTGTAAACATTTATGAAAGAAATAGGTTAGATTTCTACAATATACAAAATATTTTAACAATTCTTTTTACACAATTTTTAATAATATTTAATTATAAAAAATATGATAGAATTTTTTAAACATCAAATGGTAATGAGGGTTCACCCGAATAAAATAGGAATCAAAGGAGTCCATAGACAAATCCTTAATTTAGGAGTTTTCGTTCTTGTAATTTTAGTGTTTCACCCTTTAGCATTCAGATTTCTCTGTCAAATGTAATGTTTATTTATTCACATTGTTTTGAATTAATCATGCATCATCTTGCAGCTTTGAGATTTTCATGTTATTGCTTATTTTTAGAAGGACCTTGTAGGGCAGAGTGTGAGAGTTTGCATCTGGCTGGCTTGAACATAAAACAAGGAGAATATTTAGGTCCGATTTGGCCCGTTTAAATGCTTAAAGGGTTAACCCAAAGCTGGTCCTGATCAAGCAGATATATAGCCAAAGGCATTCCAACCATGGCTATCTTGTCTTCTGTATATTTTGGGTTACATAGAGTGCAGCAATGTGCCCTTCACTTTTTAAAATTTTACGGCATGACAGAGACTTGGCTGCTATTTCTAGTTGGTAAAGTGACCACCTACAAGCTCTATCATTAACTGATATATCTACAACAGATGCTTCAAACCACTGTGCAATGAAACACTTGTTTGCTGCATATGGTAAGCATGTGGCATGGCACTGCATATGGTGTAACATATGGTGTGCAGGTGTTCTGTAAGATTTTGACTTTTTAATGTTAGAGTGCTTCTAACACATAGCACTGGTGCATGTGTATTTTGTTTTATTTGTTTTAGTCATTGGTTGATGGTGGTCATGCTGGAGCACAGCCTTGAAGAGTTGGTTCAGCAAATTGACTCCGATACTTACTGCTTTAAAGTTTGGTACTTATTCTGTCAGCCTGTTTTAACATAACTGCTAAGTTAGAAAGATATAAACAAACCAACACTTGTCAAGCAGTGGTGGGGCTCAAACACAACAAACACACATACATATTTTTTATACATATTTTATGTGTGTGTGTGTGTGTGTGTGTACATATATATACACATATACATTTATTCTTAAACAAGAATATTGTCAGCAGTGTCTTCAAAGTCTTGACCAGTTAAGCCATTCACCATTGGCAGTCCAATGATGGCTTAACTGGCCAAAACTTCAAAGTCACTGTAGACAATATTCTTGCTTAAGAATGAATTTGCACTCAACAAAAGTATAGGGTAACCCCTTGGATTAATGTAAAATTGTTTTTATTACAACTAAATATTGAAATTTCATGGCTATGAGATAAAACAGGATTAATTCAGAACTACAAGTAAATAAACATTACATTCAACAGAGCAATCTGAATGTTAAAGGGTTAAACTTGGCCCCTAAGCATTTTAATCAGTCATATCCAGCCCAAATATTCTACTTGTTTTGTGCTCAAACCAACCAAATTTGACCTCTCACACCAACCCTACAATGTTATTCTAAAAATAAACTATCACATCATTGAAACCTCAAAGCTACAAGATAACGCATGATTAATTAGAAAATAATGTGAGTAAATAAAGCATTACATTTAACAGAGTAATCTGAATGCCAAAAGGGTTAAACACCCAAAAGAGGAAGTTTTTTCTTTGCTATTTATTTGAATAATCTCAGTTTATTTCTAAGTTTTACAACTCACTAAATTACATCACATATGAAAGGCTTCTATTACACATGTTTAGCATTCCTTTGTAAATCAATGCAGCTGGACAAAAGATAATCCTTCCCCCACTTTCTCAATTTAATGCAGATTCTTTACACCCACTGCCCAGGCTTCATTCACAACCGAATGGCATCATATTTCCTGCAGATATATCATATTGCCTGCTTTTTAGAATTTTGCCAATAAGAGCCGCTTGTCCTTGAATATCTTCTACAGCCTTCTCTCATAACACTAGTAGCAATAGTATCAGATGTGGTAATGAACACACAGCCTCCTCTTCTCTTCTGCACTCCCCCCACCATCTTCCCCAGCTCTTGGTTGTCTGTCATTCCCTACATCCACCCTTCAAACCTACCCAATTTTCAGTGTCGCTGCCTAGCTCCTGTTCCCCATCTTTTGATCTTTCGTACATGCTTGCAAACACCCACCCATCCACACTCCTAGTTCCTCTGTTCCTACTTACTCCTGCTCACAATGTACTTTCAAGGGCCACCTGGACTTGCAACTCTTTCTAGTCATTCTAACCCTTTTTTCTAAACATGAGTGACTACAGCTCCTGTACAAGAAGAACCTGCTCACCCAGTTTCTTTGCTTTCATACTTCAATCCCCACCTCATCTCTTTGCATAAAGCTCTATCCCCACCTCAGGTTTCCTAGTCTTGCCAGGTAGATGGCAATCTTGCTAATGACAGTGGCATGGAAAAAATCACTCTGTACACACTGCAAAGTGGTAGGTGTTAGGAGGGCATCCAATTATAGAAGTCATGCCAAAGCAGACACTGGAGCATGATGCAGTCCTTAGAACCACCAGAGCCTGTCAAACTGTCCAACCCATGCCAGCATGGAACATGGACATTAAATGAGGACGATGATGATGATGATAAATGGTATTATAGTATCAACTGTCAACAGTCTCCGCAGTTTGTTGACAACACATTTCTTATGACAGGATATAATGCAAACTGCCGACAGTCTCTCAGCCTTATCTGACACAGTCATCTACACTTAGATGCAATTAGATGACTATATCCCTTTGCAAGCTCCGCAGGAATTTACTGAATGATCTCCAACCCAGGATAAAGCTTCTATGTCAGGAATCAGGAACCTCTCACTTGCTTTCACATTTGAAAGTGTTCAATGGCAAAATTTCTAGAAGTCCATATGAAAGAAAAAAAAAGAAAAAGTTTAATGTTAAGACCCAAAGAGTAATTTAACAGCAGCTGCACACATTTGAATTAGTAAATTTAACAATTCATTATTTTTCTCAGTACAGATGCACCTCAACAAATTCATATGTGCTTGCAATTCAACCCGGTATCTAAAAAAATAACTTCCCCTTCATCACACTACTCTATGTGGTAATTCAACATGCTAGAAAAAATAGTCAAATTTCCCTCAAATCACTCCAGATCATTTTGGCAAATGAGAAAGCCAATTTGGATAATGTAGTTGTTGAGCAATCAATCCATCCATTTGGATACTGTGAATGTTTTATCTTGGTTGTTCATGTATAATGATAACGGCAAAATTCAACATGAACAAACATTCACAGTATCCAAGTGCAATGATGACAGATGTAGAATGTGTTAGTCAATACATGCACACCGGTAGATCCATTAGAACAAAAAATGGACAGCTTTTCCACAAATGCAGATATGGACTGCAAAAGCAGAAATTTGATCTACTGCATTAAATAAGTTTGCTCATTCATAACACCATTATATGTAAACCACAAGCTAATTGGTTAAAATAAAGCCAGGATCTATGCCAGTAATATCAGTGTGCCCAGCAAACCGTGACATTTAGGCTGCATGCTGATTAGTCAAAACTATATTAAAAAAATTCAGCTTGTCAGAGCCTTCTAAAAGGTATAAAAAGGAAGGAGTCAGTCATTTTACTAAGGTTGTCAAGCGCTAAACTCAACTGCCAGTCAATACATTTTGAAATTTGATGATTACTACGAACATATGAAGGTGCTAATTGAACTTTATGAGCATTACAAAATATTTTTTTAATGTTTCACACACTTGAACATTGTAAAAAAATTGTTTTTTAAATACAATAATTAAAAACCAGACTATGTTGTTACTTTATTCAACTAATATATTTTTCTAAACACATTTACTTAAATTTGGGAAAGGAAAATATATACGCACACACACACACTTAGTCAAATACACATGTGTGTGTGTGTGTGTATATATATACATATAAATATATATATACATATATATACATATATATATATACATATATGTGTATATATATATATATATATGTATATATATATATATATATACACACACACACACACCCAAATATGTCTGCATGAATATATATGTTTATGTGTATATATGTACATATATGTATTATGTATATGAATGTATATGTGTGTATGGATGTTTGTGTGTATGTATCCATATATGGAGTGGCTGTGTGGTAAGAAGCTTCCTTCCCAACCACATGGTTTCGTGTTCAGTCCCACCGCATGGCACCTTGGGTAAGTGTCTTCTAATCTAGCCTCAGGCCAACCAAAGCCTTGTGAGTGGATTTAGTAGACTGAAGCTGAAAGAAGCCTGTTGTGTATATATATATATATAAGCCCTTATCGTTTGTTTTTACTGTGTTATTCTCCTTGTCCTGTCTTTTATTGTTTTTATTTGTATTGCTTTTACTGTCTTGTTTTGCTTTTACTGTCCTGTTCTTGTCACCATTTTTACCCCTCCGCAAAAAATCCCAAATTTTATTTAATTTGCTTTGCAGGAAGGACAAAGCAAGTCGTGTCTTGCCCTTACCTTCGAAACATGGAGTAGTTGAAGCAGTGGCAGCTGAAGAAGGGGAATGTTCCTTGTGTTGTATGTCTTGTACTCGGATTTTTCGTTGTTTGAAAAAGTCCGTTTCCATATGTTTGTTTTCATGTTTTCGTTTTTCGTTGTGTTCTAAGTTTTTTTGGTGTCCTGTACCCATATATGCATGTATATATACATATAGATGTAGGTATATACATATATGTATGTATGTATGCATATGTTTTATTTATTAATTTGTTATTATATATATATATATATATATATATGTATGTGTGTATGTATGTATGTGTGTATGTATGTAGATATTTGTGTGTGTCTGTGTTTGTCCCCTCACCATCACTTGACAACCGATGTTGGTGTGTTTACGTCCTTGTAACTAGCGGTTGGCAAAGAATAAGTCCTGGAGTCAAATTGTTCGACTAAAGGCTCAAGCATGGCCACAGTCAAATGATTGAAACAAATAGGAGAATAAAAAGTACATATATATAAGAAGGGCTGGGGTTATTAAAATTCCATCAAGGATTACATGTAACTATAGATGATTGTTTGTACGTAAATACATGTATGTGTGTGTGTGTGTAACTATTTATATGAAAGTTTGCGTATTATATATACATTTGTATACATAGATATATGCATGTGTGGATGTATGTATGTGTATAAATATATAATATACACACAACTGTTTATGTATGTGTGTGCATATATGTGTGTATATATATACACACATATACATATACACACACATATATATATATATACACATATACATATACTTACACACATATACATATATATATACTTACATATACATCATCATCATCATTTAACGTCCGCTTTCCATGCTAGCATGGGTTGGACGGTACATATATATACATATATACATACACACATATACATATATATATATATATATATACACATATACATACATACATACATATATATATACATACACACATACACACACATACACACACACACACACTTACATATACACACACACACACACACTTACATACACACACACACGTATGTATGTATATGTATGTATGTATGTATGTATGTGTATTCTTCTCTCTTTATAACTACTTTTACCAAATTGACTAGTTTTTCACAAATTCTTCTAATTATGCAATTATATCAAATTACATCTGAATTTCTAGAACATGCCACAAGACACATGATTATGTAGTGTTTGTTTGTGCAATATGTAACCATTTGCCTTAACTTTATACTTCCATTCATATATCAGATGGAGTTTAAAAATATTAAATTAGCGTCATGACTTCACTGATATTTCATTTTGTCAGTGATGGAAAGATGAAAGCAAAGTCGCCTTCACTAGGATTTGAACTCAGATATAACAGCTTTAACTATAGCTAGATACTGCAAGCATTTTGTTGAGCAATTCAGCTTGGCCATATACATCCTGGTTGAACAGTTGTATGGTCCCAGGCAGTCTATTTGAGATCAATACAGGCCATCCAAAGTTTGATTTTATTTCATCTAATTGATCGATATATCTTTTAACTTTTACAGATTTCAGCCAGAGGCTGAGGCCATGCTGGTGCACCGTTGTAAGAAGCTTGCTTCTGAGTTCAATCACACTGCGTGGCACCATGGGCAACTGTCTTGGTAGATGGACACTGAAAGAAGCCTGTAATGTATGTATGTACGTGTCTGTGTTTGTTCCCCCATCCTGCCATCACTTAACAACCGATGTTGGTGTGTTTACATCACCAAAATGTAGCAGTTTGGCAAAAGACACCGATAAAGTACTAGGCTTACAAAGAATAAGTCCTGGGGTCGATTTGTTCAACTAAGGGCGGTGCTCCAGCATGGCCGCAGTCAAATGACTGAAACAAGAATGCATATCCATCCATTCATAAACACACACATCTTTTATCTTTCACTTGTTTGACACTTTAGTGTGGCCATGCTGGGGCACTGCCTTGATGGGTTTTACTCGAACAAATCAACCCCAGGACTTATTTTTTTAAAGACTAGTACTTATTTTATTTGTCTCTTTTGATGAACCACTAAGTTACAGGGATATACAGTGTACAGAGATGTAAACACACCACCACCAGTTGTTAAGCAGTGGTGGGAGATAAACAGAGACACATATACAGACATATATACATATATCATCTTCATTTAACATCCGTTTTCCATGCTGGCCTGGGTTGGACAGTTTGACTAAAGTCTGGAGAGCCAGCAGCTGCACCAGGCTCCAATCTGATCTGGCAATGTTTCTACAGCTTGATGCTCTTCCTAATGCCAACCACTCCAAGAGTGTAGTGGGTGGTTTTTATATGTATGCCTGTCAAATATATATATATATCCCTCTCTCTCTTCCGGAGAGGCACTGAGCAGCTATACACACATATATACACACACGGCAGTAACTTCCACCTACCGAATTCAATCACAAAACTCCGGTCGGCTCAGGGCTATAGTGGAAGACACCTACCCGAAGTTCCACGCAGTGGGACTGAACCCGAAACCATGTAGCAAGGAAGCAAGCTCCCTAACCACACAGCCATGCCCGCGCCTACATATATATATATATGTCATATATATATATGACAGGCTTCTTTTAGTTTCCATCCACCAAATCCACACACAAGGCTTTGGTCAGCCCGAGGCGATGTTAGAAGATACTTGCCCAAGGTGCCACACTGGAACTGAACCTGGAACAATGTGGTTGAGAATAAGCTTCTTACCACATTCACACACACACTTTAGGTTTGTTTCTAATGTTCTGTCATAATACAAAACAACTTTGCATTAATCTGATGGGTTACTCTATACTTGTGTGGAGTACAAATGTGCTATTCTTCAACAAGAATATTATTGACAGGGACCTTGAAGTTTCAGCCAGCTAGGCACTCGTTGGCAATTCAACAATGGCTCAGCTGGCAGAAGCTTCAAAGTCACTATCATTAATATTCTTGTTGAAGAATGATAAATAAATATCAATATTTTTTTTATATTTTCTTGCTCATTCTCTTGCATTCATACCAATGGTTGAATATAGAGAATAAATTGCATTTTTCTAGCATAGGTGACGGTCATTTCCAGTAACCCTTAACTATAATTATATCTTTTTAATTATATATACTTAAAAAAAATTAATGTTACTTATACAGTCATTTTTAAGTGCTAGGTTACTTATATATAATTATTTTATGATTATATATATATATATATATATATATATATATATATATATATATATATATATATACTTTTATTCTTTTACTTGTTTCATTCATTTGACTGCAGCCATGTTGGAACACTGCCTTTAGTCGAACAAACTGATCCCAGGACTTATTCTTTGTAAGCCTAGTCCCCCACTATCTATCTCTTTTGCCAAACTGCTAAGTTATGGGGACGTAAACACACCAACATTGGTTGTCAAGCAATGGCAGTGGGGGACAAACACAGACATATACATACATACATACATACATATATAGGGAGAATTCACAAAAAAAAACAAAAGACAAAGATAGGTGATGTAGACAACAAACAGATGTATTAGTATAATGCTTGGGAAGTGAAAGAGTCATTAACATTTCGAGCCTACGCTCTTCCACAGAAAGGAACACAAAAAGAAACAAGGAGAGAAAATAAAGAATGTGTAGTGGCTAGCAATGCAACGAGCTTCTTTCAGTTTCCATCTACCAAATCCACTCACATGGCTTTGGTTGGCCCGTGGCTATAGTAGAAGAAACTTGCCTAAGGTGCCACGCAGTGGGACTGAACCCAGAACCATATGATTGGGAAGCGAACTTCTTACCACACAGCTATGCCTGATATATATATTTACTTATACCACATTTACCTAAACACACACACACACACACACACACACACACACACACATATGCCATATTTATCTAAATACAAGTAAACATAATGGGCACTTGAGATCTGCAACATTTATATAAATAATCGCAAATGGGTGTGCCAAATATATATCCTCAGATATATTAACAATAAGAATACTATATAACAACTTCTTAAGCATTATCTGAGCCTGCTAATTAAACAAAACCAAATTACTAATAGTTACCCAACTGAATAAAAACCTAGTATACACAAATTAGTTTTACAGTACCAGATGCCAAAGAGTAGCTAGCAATTGAAGCACCAGTAATGGGTGTTCTTTCTAACACTCCAAAGGCTCTATAGAAGTTGCTGATTGCTTCTGTTGCCAAGGCAACTTAATCAACAGTGGAGAAGGGGGTTAGGAAAGTTTAGCAGCCATAATAGGAACAGGATGGAGGGGGAAAAAAAAACAAAAAAAAAAAACAGGCATTTATTACCTCTGCTGACATCAAGTGGATTCTCTCTTTGAGTATAAGGTAGACCATGAAGGATAGACTGTCTGATGAAATCAAGACAAAGCTTTATAGAAGCATTAACTGATACATCTAGTTTAAATAATAACCTCCTGAACATGAATCCTTTTCCAGATAAAGCAACATTTCAAGCTTTTTTTTTTCTTCCATAAGACAATTCTATAAATATATAGAAATATGGCCTGAGTGAAGGTAGAGAGTAAACAGCCTGGATGTGCATTGTTAGTATGTGTGAAAGATGAGGTACAGATAAGCTCAGAGAAAAGATAGGGATAAGCACAATTCAATGCACTATGCTATAGAAACAATTGGATTAGTATGAATTATACTGCCCAGAAGGGGCTAAACATAGAGGGGACAAACAAGGACAGACGAAGGGATTGAGTCGATTATATCGCCCCAGTGCGAAACTGGTACTTTATTTATCGACCCCAAAAGGATGAAAGGCAAAGTTGACCTCGGCGGAATTTGAACTCAGAACGTAACGACAGAAGAAGTACTGCTAAGCATTTCGCCCGGCGCACTAACTTGTCTGCCAGCTCGCCACCTTAATATAGAATTATATAGAAAGGAATAAAGACCCCATTCAGTTACGAATGACCATGGGATTGCGCCTAGAAAGTTACCCTCCAAGGCACAAGTCCGAGTAAGGTTGTTTATGGAAGACCAGCAGTTGCCCATGTACACCAGTCTCCCCTCTCCATGCAACCAATGTTATCCAAGTGAAAGGCAAAGGCTGATTCACCTTGGCACCAATGACATTGCAACTCGTTTCTACAGCTGAGTGAACTGAAGCAACATGAAATAAAGTGTCTTGCTTAAGAACACAACACACAAATATTATCATAAGAAGTTTTCATTCCATGTAAGTAGGATGGAAGATATTTTGTAAATATGTGCATGCATGTGAGGGTGGGCTGAAAAACTCTCCATCTGCCATGCTCCCTTCATAAATAAGTAAAGCTACGCAATTCCTACAGACAATCGCTTTCTCTGAGGATATGAAATACAAAATGTAAGAGAGAGAGAGAGAGAGGAAAGCTATTTTTGATAGACAGTTTTTGTTCACTAGAAAGCATGGTTGGTCAACATACTGAAAATAGAAAGCAAAACTCTCCAAATCATATCCTATCATATTAAAGGCCATTTTGTATGCATGTAGTTCCTGATTTACAATCAACAGGATTTTCACATGAAACGCTTCAGTATGAGCATTCAACCTTTCAGATACCACGATTAAATTTTGCTATATTACACTCAACCATCTTAAATATAGTCTTATAGATAGTGGCAAGATAATATATTCATACGTATTTTTATATCCTTGTTAGATGTTGGATATATAATTTATGCAACAGAGGCTTAATCAATGTGTTCACATGACGAGTTTCATGAGACTACCAAAACGTTCTCTCCAACCACTACTCTTTATAAGCTGTCGTCTAGTTCATTCTTTTAATCCCCCAGGGGTGTCAATAGCAGTCATGACTGTATGCTTAAATAGGTTGCTTTGCAACTATATGGTCTTGAGTTCAGTCCTACTACACTGCACTTTGGGTAAATGCCTTCTTCAACAGTTCCAAGTTACCCAATGTCTCGAGTGAATTTGAGAGATGGAAGCAGTGTGGAAGTCCATCATGTGTGTGTGTGTGTGTATAAAGGTGTCTTTTCTGGCACCCCATAAAAACCATCCGTGCTGGCGTAACATATAATGCACCCACACTAGTGCCATGTAAAAAGGTCTGGTACTGGCACCACATAAAGGGCACTCAGCACATTCTGTAAATTGATTAGTATTAGGAAGAGCATCCAGCTGTAGAAACTATGCCAAAACAGACAACTAGAGCCTGGTGCAGATCTCCAGCTTGCCACACCTATCAAACCGTCCAACCCATACCAACATGAGAAACAGATGTTAAATGATGATGATGATGATGATATGTGTGTGTGTTCATTCTCCCTTCCCCCTGCTTGACACTCCCCATTGGCTTGTTTACATACCCATAACTTAGTTACAATGTAAGTACTGGAGGCAATTTTTCAACTAAAACAAGACAGTGCTCCAGCATGGCTGTAGTGCAATGACAGAAACAAGTAAAAGAGTGGAAATAACTGTTTCAACCCTATGTATCTCAAGATGGTTGTGTTTGTCAAAGACCATCCCAGGATACATAGTTTCTTGTTTCTTTCTCTTCCTCTCTCTCCCCCTCTCCTCCCTTCCATCCTCTTTTCTCTTTCTCCTAAACAAAACAAAACACCATCCTCTTTTCAAGTTATATAAAAGGCAGAAGAAATTTTCTGTGACAAAAGGCACAAGAGTGGCTGTGTGGTAAGAAGCTTGCTTCCCAACCACATGGTTCCAGGTTCAGTCCCACTGCGTGGTATCTTGGGCAAGTGTCTACTACTATATCCTCAAGACAACCAAAGCTTTGTGAGTGGATTTGGTAGACGGAAACTGAAAGAAACGCATCGTATATATGTGTGTGTGTGTGTGTAACACTCTTTCTTATTTGTATATAGTTTTCTTTCAATAGGATGGTGCACCACCTCACTATGGGTAAAACGTTCAGGAATGGTTAAATCTTAATTTTGAGGTGAGGTGGATAGGAAAACGTGGAGCAATTTCAGTGGTCATCACGATCATCAGACCTACAACCACATGACTTTTTCTTGTGGGTGTATTGAAAGATCTTGCTTACTCCCTCAAACCAAAAACAATTCATGAATTAAAACAAGCAATTTCTGATAAATTTTCTGCAAGTAACGTGGAAATGTGTCAAAAGGTTTGTAGAAGTGTTGCTGGTAGGGTTCAGCATAGTAATAAAAATGAAGGGGAGCATTTTGAACATGTTATATTCTTTTACTTGTTTCAGTCATTTGACAGCGGCTGTGCTGGAGCACTGCCTTTAGTCAAACAAATCGACTCCAGGACTTATTCTTTGTAAGCCTAGTACTTATTCTATCGGTCTCTTTTGCCAAACCACTAAGTTATGGGGGATATAAACATGCCAACATCGGTTGTCAGGAGATGGTGGAGGGAACAAATACAGACACACACACACACACACATATATATATACGATGGGAATGTTTCAGTTTCTGTCTACCAAATCCACTCACAAGGCTTTGGTCAGCCCAGGGTTATAGCAGAGACACTTGCCCAAGGTGCTACATTATTTTGATGGAGCAATACTTTAAAAATTTCTTAAAACTACTGCAATTTATTTTAATTAATTGGTATTTTTCATTTCTTTATCTACTGTAATAAATTTTTATAAAATAAAAAATCTTTTGTACTATAAAAATTACTAAATAAAAAGGGCACTACTTCTGCCACATCATCATCATTTAACGACATTCTCAACACCTGATGCTAAGTATAAACCTGCTTTTTTCACGACAACTTTGCTGTCAATTCATTTTTTCATTAGTCATAAAAATGACCTTTCACCTGAAAAATATTTACTGTGGCCATGTGATAAAAAGTTTGCTTCCCAACCACATGGGTCTGGGTTCAATCCCACTGCACAGGACCATGGGCATCTTCTACTACAGCCCTAAGCCAATCAAAGCCTTGAGTGGATATGGTTGATGAAAACTAAAAGAAGCCCATCACATGTGTGCTTGTGCCCCACCACCACCACTTGACAACCAGTGTTGCTTTGTTTACATCCCCGTAAATTAGTAGATCAGCAAAAAGAGACCAATAGAATAACTACCAAGCTTAAAACTGAGTACTGGGATGAATTTGTTTGATTAAACCCTTCAATGCAGTACTCCAACATGGCCACAGTCCAAAAACTAAAACAAGTATAAGATAAAAGATCAGATAAATATACTCATAACACAGCTCTTCCAGATTTGGAGAAAACTTGATGAATTTTGTCTTAGAATATGATTTCATATTAGAGAGATTTTTGTGATAAATTTATTCTTTTATTGGATAATTCTGCTTGACAAGTATGGCACTGCCTGAGTTCACCTGTAAGATAAATTAATATAAACATCATTTGGATACTATTTAATCAAAGTTTCTACCACCCCATTAAATGTTTTAACCCTGAAACTTCTAAATTAGATGAAAATATAATTTTATATGCAACACAGTGTTGTTCTTCTGCCCAAGTTTTCTTCAATAGTATCTATTGTAAGAACAAAGGACCTTACATTAAATTTGTCTCTTTATCAGTATCCAAAAAAACAGAATTATTCATCACCATCATCATTTAATGCCCCTTTTTCCATGCTGGCATGGGTTGAACAGTTCAACAAGAACAGACGAACCAGAGGATTCCACCAAGTTCTACGTCTGCTTTGTTATGGGTTTCTGTTATGCTTTTCCTAATGCCAACCACTCAACACAATGTACTGGGTTCTTTTTACATAATACCAGCACCAGTGAGGTTGCTAAGCACCCACAAGATAAGACCCCTCAACTGAGAAGGTTATTGACTGGAGGAAAACTATGATAGAGGGAGAGGAGCAGATGTCTTGCTGAAGAGGTGAATACATGGCTTGGCCACCTGGAAAGTGAGGAGAAAGAGATGTGAAGTCCAGTTACAACATGAATATGAGGCAGAATAGAAAATGTACTTAGTGAAAATAGTGTGACAGATGATTAGAGATAGGGAATGAGTTGTTGATTTGCTTTTCTCACTCTTCTTCTCTTTGCACCAGTAGCACAGCTAGGGTGGAGTGACAGGGACTGTCCACCCTGGATGTAGCTTTTACAGTGGCAGCACTTTTGGATCTGCTCTTTAAGCCTGCATAGGCTTCAGGGCCCTGGTGGATGGTGCAAACTCAGGGACTGCCTCAGACAGCACACACACACACACACACACACTAGCTAAACCATGGTTCTGTACACTTGTATACCAGGCAATCTGGATTTTACTTCTTGTTCAATCAGGAATAGTTAGTATATATTTTCACAGCTGACTGTATTTACACCAATGTTGGCCATCTGCAGATCCTGGAGAGCCACACTGATTTTGTGAAACTTTACCAACAAATGCTTCCACAGAGGTAGTATAGAAACAAACTACAGTTCTGTTTCACACAACAATATCAGATATTCCTGTCTCACCTTTTTTTCATTTACGCTTCCAGAGAGATAACTTCGAGCCTCCTTAAACAACGTGCAACTCACATTTATGACAGACACAGTAATTTGACACAAGATCTCTATGTCTTTGCTACTCAGGACAGTGAATTCAATATAAGAAACAAAACAGTTCACCTCTTTGTAGAAGTTGAAAAGAAAATGTATATTTCTTGGAAAACAACAAAAAAGTTTACTGCATCTTCACAGCAATCTACTGCAGTAAAACTAATGAGATTTGATCTATGCCCAGTACAAGAAATATATACAGCATGCTTGTAAGTCATACAGCAAACATTTCTACAAAATGTTTGCTGTATGACAGTTCACAGCAGTTACAGAAATCAAATTTGCAAACTTTACTTAGATAGTTGAAATGAGTAGCAACGTCACTGGTGCCAAGCTGTATCAGCTTTTGCCTTTCCCTTGGATAACATTGATGGCATGTAGAGGAGAGACTGGTATGCATGGGCAACTGTTGGTCTTCCATAAACAACCCTGCCTGGACTTATACCATGTCAAGGATTTGTCCTTTCCAGTTCCTATGAAGTGTTCTGGTGACCTGTGGGACCACCACTTTCTCCTCCATTCCAAGTAGTATAGCAGCCATCAGCCAGGCTACATCCACTTCTGGAGGTATTTCCTCCACCCTAACCCTGGAAGCATGCCTCCCAAGATATACTGATAAAAGAACTACCTCATTTATTTTCAGTGGTGTTGCCAGTGCAGCATGGCGATAGCTACCTTTTCGAACTGCACCTCTATCGTTCCAAATTTCTTTCCTCTGGCAAGGTACGAAATCCCTTGCCAGACTGGTCTCAACGCCTTTTCTATTTGTACCGTGGACATATTCTCAATTTTTCTGGTTGCCACTGAATACATTCTACAAATTACCATTCTTTCTGCTACTTCTTTCAAAATTTCTTTGTGGGGGAACACCTTCACTTCGTTCCCCTCCCTTTCAAGCATTCCCTTAAACTTGCTTACATCCTCCAACCTTATGTCTTTGCATTTTTCTTCCGTTGCTGCAGCATAACTTCTTTCTTCCATAGCCTTGTCTATTTTCTTCAGGTATTCTACCATTTCTTCCTCAGACACATAGGGAGGGTGGCTTTCCACATTTGGCACAGAACAGCTTAAACTTTCGCAACTCCTCACTCAACATGCCTCCATCACACAAGCGGGAAAAACATCGCACAGCCAAAAAAAAACATCTATCTCAGACAAATCCAACAAAACAAATGAATCAGGGTAAACTGGAAGCAAGCTTCTTACCACACAGCCATGCCTGCACCTATACATAAACATATATATATATAGCCATGGGAAAATATATATATGTCTAGCCATGGGAAAATACAACCTTGCTCAGAAATGAAGGTCGATAACAAAAAGAGCATCTAGCCATAAAATATCTGCCTCAATGATTTCTGACTGACCAACGCAAGCAACACAAAGTGGAAATTAAAACGATTATGATGATAATGATAATATATGGAGGATTTTTATGAATGACTCAATCCAAAATAAGTGTAAATAAGAGAAAGCCTGAACAGCTGGCAGCGCACACACAAATATATATATATATATATATATATATATAGGATGGATTCTCCCGTTGTTAGACAACGTATGAGGGTCTGACAGTTTCTTACCAAACAACCACTCATATGATTTGTTTATAGTGATCAATTGTTTGTGTAGATATAAGCTCACTCCCTCCATCAGATTGACATTACCTGTACAGGTGCAATGGATTCCACATGTCAGATGTCGAAATGATCGTAGAGCAACATGAAATGAAGTGCTTTGCTCAAGAACACAATGTAACAACCAGTCTGGGAATAGAACCCACAATCTCACCTTCACAGGTACATTATAGTAATTAATGATAATGGAGGTTTTTCATATCCACAATTTTATTTAACAGTTAGCTGGTAGCTGAAACTGAATTAAGAGGAAACATAGTAACCACCATGATAATATATGGCTTTATAAATGTTAAAGGATAAAGATCCCACACCTCTTTGGTCATGAATGACCATGGGATTGCACCTAGAAAGTTCCTCTCCATGGCAAGGTTGTTTGTGGAAGACCAGCAGCCTTTCTGCTACTTCTGCACACCATCAAAGGCAAAAACCAATACAGCTTGGCACCAGTGACGTAGCTGAGTTAACTGGAGCAACATGAAATAAAGTGTCTTGCTAAAGAACACAATTGAATTCAATAAACTCATGATTGTGCACCCAAAGCTCTAGCCACTGAGTGGCTCAGTGGTTAGAACGCTCACAATTACATATATATATATTCTTTTATTTGTTTCAGTCAATATTCTTATGGGGATGTAAACGCACTAACATCGGTCGTCAAGTGATGGTGGGGGAGGGGACAAACACACACACAATGGGCTTCTTTCAGTTTCCGTCTACCAAATCCACTCACAAGGCTTTGATCAGCCCAAGGCTATAGTAGAAGACACGTGTCCAAGGTGCCACGCAGTAGGACTGAACGTGGTTAGTAAGCAAGCTACTTACCACACAGCCACTCTTGCGCCTATATATATATATATAGTTAAAATTTATAGAAAAACAAAAGACGAAGACAGGTGCAGGAACAAGCAAGAGTATTAATTTAACGCTCGGGAAAATGAAAAAGTCTTCTACGTTTCAAGCCTACGCTCTTCCACAGAAAGGAATAATAGAAAATAAACAGTGAGAATGAAAAAAAAAAACTTGTAGATTTCAACGAGACACACACATATATTCACACACCACAAATAACAAGCAAACACAGTGTAGTCTAGTTTATATATATATATATATATATATATATATATATAAATACAAAGATCTTTTGATATGGCACAACACAATTGAGATTGTAAAATGAATTGAATATATCAGAGTATATTACAAATACTTTGTTTCATGCTTAACCTCAAATAGGTCCTGGTATAGCAGAGCTTATGATCTAAGCAGTTCCACCCGTGACCATCATGTCTTTTATTTTTACGACATTGCGAATCAAAGACTATTACGTGATGTGTCATTTGCCTCTTGTTTTAAATTTAAGGAGTCATTTGCGTGACATTTGGCTGTTTTTTCTAGTAAATCAAGTTAAAGAACAGCTATCCTTGTTTAGTCCAGAGTTTCTCAAACTGGCAAATATGAAGTCCTTTTCACCCTAGCTCTTTAGCATTTAATCCGGCTATATGAGGTCCAAATAATACCTGTTTTATGTTAAAACTGACCAGAACCAACCTCTCACACATAACCTACAATGTCTTTCTGAAAAGATATAAATACATCATTTAAATCTCGAAGCTACAAGATAATGCATGATTAATTTAAAATATATGAATAAATAAGCAATACATTTGACATAGATATCTGAATCCTAAAGGACTAGAAATTAATGAATTTTTTTTAGCAATCCTATCCTATTCACGATTTTGCAGGTATAAAAATTGTTTCTTCGATGTGTTAAAATAGTTAAAATAGTTGGAAACTATATTTTTTTAACCCTTTTGATACCAACCCGCTTAAGACCGCCCTTGATTTTATGACAAACTTGTTTTTAAGTGATCAAACTTTTATGTTAATTTTGTTCCAAACACCAGATTAAAATTGACAAGATTACTTTTGGAAATTCTTACTTGTTATTGAAATGAAATAAACCAACGGCAGTGTATTTTAACGGAAACATCACAATGAAAGGGGTTTAAACATAGCAACATGTTCGCTCCCCAAATCTTTATTCTTTTTCAATCCTCACAGACTTGCCCTCTACTGAGAGACATTGTTTTAGACCTATTCATCTAAAGCCTGACCGAATAGACCTATTCATCTAAAGCCTTCCATCTATGACTTTTATTTATTTTTTCCTAGGTACAGTAGACTCAGATCAATATCATCCAATGTTTTCGTTTCTTAAAAGGCGCGATTTGAGGAAGATTTGATTGGGTTTTCTAGAGAAGCCGCGCAACCATGTCCTCCAGGTACCCTCATTAACTAGACTGGGGCATTATCTTTATCGACCCTAGCAGGATATAAACGCAGCAATATCGGTATATTGTTTCTTGTTCCTAGCTTATATTCAGAAAATATGGTCCTCTGGTATCCAAATAAAAGAATGTTATAAGCATAACATAAAACAGCCCCAATACGTAGTCGCTCGACTTGCTAGAAATAATAGTCACAGCTTCAAACCCCAGCTTATCGTTTTAGAAAAAAAGAGCGCGTTGGATGCGGTTCTAGGTTCTCTAACATACGAAACAAATAAGGAACGGTCACGGTTTGAATATCTCAGATCAGTGCTCACCTAAACGAACAAATCACACACACAAAATAAATCACAAACACAGAAGTAAAACAAAATATAAACACTTCCACAGACACACATGGTGTCTTACGTTCACGCGAATTTTCGAAACCAAATATTAAGACACTAATTAACTAATGTTATTCTTAACTCCATACATAATACGGAGGGTGTGAACTAGTGTTTGGCGAACTAACCCTCCTCCCTTGACAATTCCTATTATTGTATTATTGTAACACACACACATACTATATATATATATATATATGAATGTATATATATATATATATATATATATATATATGTATATATATTGTTTTTGTTATTCTAGTATCGCCAGAAGATAATGGTAATTTAGCGAGGTTTTATAGATTTGCACTTAATGCAAAGTTCGGTTTGAAAATTCCAGCAAGTTGAAAAATATAGGTTGAAAAAAAATCGTGTCACATTGGAGGGGGTTGTTTTGTCTACACGGAGGGAGGGCACAAGCGTATTTATTTCTACAGATAATAGCATTAACTTTACTCCTTCCATGCTGTCGTAAGTTTGTTTTTCCAGAATTAGTGAGGTATGGAAAAAGTAGAGAAAGCATAATTCATGCAAGAAAAAGTGGTTAAAATGCACTGGGAATGATATACATCCGATATACGCAACAGAAGCAGCTATATGTGTGTATGTGTGTGTAAGTACTTATTTGAAACAGAAAAGTTGATGCTTATAATATCAATCACTTTACGTTGGAAATATCGGCAATAAATTCATTCACAATAAATTTATAATATATATAGCGAATGTAGTTACTAACCTTGATGACTGTGGTGCTCCGAGTCTGCCCATTTAAAGGACTTGTCCGGGCCCCCTAAATGTTCGATACCACCGTGTCCGTGGGGGCTGTCGGGTATGTAGTTACTGTAATATATATGTGTCTCTTTGGGCAAGAAGAAACGGGTTTTCCATTGCGACGAATAGGCTAACATGTACGTGAAAGCGAAACCGAATATAATGCCAACGCTAAATGTAGCGATGCCCCTCTTCGTTGGGCTTCCAGCCATCCTCGATGGCATCATCATAAATATATAGGAACGTAAATAGGTGGAGGTGGATGTATATGAATGTAAGTGTCGATCTACAAAGCTAATATAACAATGGGAGGAATGGAAAAAAAATAACGACAGGATGAATTAGCTGTGACTATAAAGTGGTGAAAAGCCAAGCTAGTCAATCCATCAATTCAACTACCTTATTTAACTATTTCAAATATGTTCGTAGTTAAAACATTATTGAATTAGTTGGAGAGAACAAACCGATTGGGCCGGCTGTCACTAAATGAAGTGACAGCGGACCAACCGGCTTTTTAAAACGGGAGTTCACAGACAGGCCATCGTGATAAACAAAAGCTACACTAACTACCACCCCCAAACCTGTCGTTTCTTACACCTCCAAAGTCTTTGACAGAGAGTGTAACTATATTTTTACCTTTAAACCATGTTGACATTGTCAAAAAGCTGCGCAATTAAACGCATTTATATCTATGGTTAGACCCGTACATAGGTAAATTAACGGATGAGAACATCCATACACATCGGAGAAAAAACATCATTTCATTGCGTGTGTGTTTATACAGACATACATAGATATCTGCACTTCTCTCTATCTCTTTAACTATTTGTCAATATATCTATCAAAAAGAGAGGTGTGCGTACCCGCCTTTGTACTCCGCGTGCGTTCGAGTGTGAGTCAGTGTGGCGAACGGAGGTGGAGGAAGAAGCAGAGCGAAGGGGAATAGCTACATACTGTCGCCTGGAGAGAATTAGATAAAAGTCGAGTGTGGCTGACACCACAAGAGACAAGCATACTTGTGTTGTTATTTGCTTCACAATAAAATGCCAATGCCATGAGTTACAGCACTCACGAAACGTGACGTCAACCCTCATCCTTCCTCATCCTCTTGTTGTTCTTTTGTTCTGTCTTTCATCTGATGTAGTATACACACATCATTACACACGCGAATATACACAATCATTGAAATATATAATGTATATAAAATAATACTTATAATACACACATAAAAACAATATATAATAATAATAATAATATACGGCTTGATAATCCTAATTGATATGTAGAATATCGAGAGAGTGTTTGTAGTGAGAGAGAGGGAAAGAGAGAATTAAAAAGAAAGACAAAGAAAATAAAAGGTATTTTGATAAACCGTGAGAACGAAAGTCTAACGTTTCCGGGCAGAGCCTAATTTCATCGGAGAACAGTATGATGCGCTCCACTTCCATATATGTGCGTGTATCAGACAAAATATGGTTTCTATTGTTCACAGTTCCGAGATATTCAGTTAACTTATTCCATGAGTATTCGCCAAAGGATGCCTCCTATTATTTACAGTGATGCTACTCTGTTTATCGCACCCCTACATTCTCTATCTTCGCGATTCATTCTGCCTCCTCCTCCCCCTGCAAATATCCGGTGAACACTACACAAACAGCACCTGCAAGATTTTATTCCGTTCAGGTTGGCTACAACTTCTCAACCACAGGTTTCGCGTTGTATTGAATAAAGCTTATTCTACTTTTCGGAAGAGTTAATGCTCTTACCTCCCACTAACTATCAGAGCCATCATATCGCTATATTGCTACTTTTGCGTGTGTGTGACTATCTGACTATTTGAACTAAGCGCTGAGAGCTAACAAAACAACGAATTCTCTTCTCCTCGTTGATGTAAATGGATCTCGATCTCTCTCTCTCCCTATATATATATATATACACACACACACACACACACATATATATATATGTACATATATATACATATACATATATGTATATATATATTTATATGTGTGTGTGTGTATATTGGCTTTAATATATGTGCGTGTGTATACACACACACACACACATTGCTCTCTCACCTTACCTTGTCTCCATACTGGTATTTCCCTTCAACTACACCTCCACCCCTACACATTATTCAATATCTCTGCTACCTTCTTGGAGCATCTATTATTCTCCCCACCACCACCACCACCACAGTCTTTTGAAACAACCCACCTGCCCTTTCAGCACCTGACCCACTGACAGTGTCCACCCTTATGCTTCACCTACCTTGAAATTTTGCTTTTGGTACACCATCACTACTGTCTTCTTTATCTTCATCTTCCCAGTTGCTACGACTCACCTTCATAATATGTGGAGGCACATGGCTTAGTGGTTAGGGTGTTGGATTCATGATCATAAGATTTCGGTTTCAATTCATATATCGGGTGAAGTGTTGTGTTCTCCAGCAAAGCACTTCATTTAACATTGCTCCAGTCTACTCAACTAGAAAACATGAGTAATCCTGCATCAGACCAGCATCTGGTATATATATATATACCAGAGAAATTAGGGAACTCCAGGAAACTGGCCCTATGATTCTTACAGAGCCTAAACAACCCTTATAATATGGGGTAGCCATGTATCTCCTTTCTAACAACATACCTGTTCTTGTTCCTCTATCGTCTTAAGACTCTCAATACCTGGCATAAAAACCACATCCCCCTCCCTAATACTACCCCACTTGGTCATGGGGGCTTTTTATTTCTTGTCCTTCTCTGTCTTGTAACACACATGGCATCCTCACTTGTGCTGGTGATATGAAAAAAAGCATCCACCTGAGGGGCATCCAGCCACAGAAACCATGTCAAAACTGAAGCTAGAGCTCAACACAGCCCTGTGGCTTACCAAATCTTATCAAATCATCCAGCCCATACCATCATGGAAAAATGGATGTTAAATGATGATGATTGTCATTATGATACACACATATAAGGCAGCGAACTGGCTGAACCGTTACCATGCTGGAAAATCATTGAGAGCTGCAGAATTCAATGTTCTGTAGTGGCTTGCTGGTCACTTTTTTCTGTGTTTTAAGGGTATTTTTTTTACCTAATCTTCTAAGCTGTTTTCACAGCTATTCATCCGCATTCAGGATTTCCTTAATTTCTAAAATAAAAATACCAACTCACTCAATGCTTCAATAAGTGTCTATAAAATTTTCTCATATATATATATATATATATATATAATATATATATATATATTGAACACCAGGCCGCACAGAGGCAGACTGACTGAGTACCTTTCAAGCATTGTGACTGAGTTCCTTTTGAGTGTTAGGTCTCAAGAGAGATGACTGTGCTGGTATGGTCATGTGATGGATGAGGACAGCTGTGTAAAGAAGTGCTAGTCTCCAACTGTGGAGGGAACCGGTGGTAGAGGTAGACCCAAGAAGATATGGGATGAACCTTGGACCTCACAGGGACAATGACCAGTGACCAAGACCTTTGGCAACATGCTGTACTTGTGAAGACCTGTCAAGCCAAGTGAAATTGTTGTCATGGCCGATGCTAGTGTCACATAACTGGCACCCATGCTTGTGGCACATAAAAAGTACCTTTTAAGTGTTGGGTCTCACAGAGGCAAGGTGGCCAATGCTGTGGCACATGAAAAGCTCCTTTTGAGTGTTAGGCGTCATGGAAGCAATGACAAATGACTGAGACCTTTGTTATTATGTTGTGCTTGAGAAGAAGACCCATCAAGCCAAGTAAAATCACAGTTGTGACAGATACTGTTGTCATGCAAATGGCACCTGTGCCAGTGACATGTAAAAACACCCATTACACACCCAGAGTGGTTGGCATTAGGAAGGGCATCCAGCCATAGAAACCATGCCAAATCTGACTGGAGCTGGTTCTAGCCCTGGTCAAACCATCCAACCCATACCAGCATGGACAACAGGCATTAAATGATGACGAGTATTACCGTCATACAGACGGTGTCCTTTATTTCCAGTCTTCCATGTAAACATGTATAACTACAGGAAAATATTACTATGCTTGGAAAGAGGTGAGGACTGACAAGGCAAAAGACCTCTATCTATAAAAAGTAGGACTCAGTGAATTCCATCCAACCCATCTAAGCATGGAAAAGTGAATGTTAAAATAACGATGTGTATAATAAACACACACACACACATATATATATATATATATATATTATATATATATACAGAGTTATTCAAAAAGAATGAACCAATTTCATTATGCAATATTTTGATGAGGAAAGCAATAGAAAACTCCAGCTAAGTCACAAGTATTTACTCACAATCAACTTTTATTTCCTGTCTTACACGTGTTCAATGTAGCCACCACCTGCAGCATGGGCAGCATCAATGTGATAAGAGAATTCCTTCCTGATGCGCATCAGCATATCACGATCCACTGAGTACTTCCTTGGCTGTCTGGTTGAATGCTTTATCAAAGTTTTCCCATTTCCCTTCTATGTCAATATCTTCTGGAATCGTCTCAAGCCAAAGAAAATTTATTCTTTAGTTTCATAATGAACTTGCTTTTGATATGCTGATACGCGTCTGGGAGGAATTCTCTTATCGTATTGATGTTGCCTGTGCTACAGGTTGCGACCACATTAAACACTTGTAAGACAAGAAATAAAAGTTGATTGTGAGTAAATACATGTGACTTAACTGGAGTTAGCTATTGTTTTTCCAATTTAAAAATATTGCGTAATGAAATCGGTTCATTCTTTTTTAATAACCCTATATATATATATATATATATATATAATATTAAATTAGAGATAAAACCACTATTAGGCAAATCATACAATGAAAAACTTAAGCCAATACATAAGATTAATTAATTTATATTATTTAAATATATATCAAAATTATTAAAAAAGATATTAATATAACACTACGATCGTTTCATGGCTGTTCAATTCTTAAAATTATTCCCTAATATTTTATTATATATATATATATATATATATATATATATATATATATATATAATATGAACACACACACACACCACACATATATATATATTATATATATATATATATATATATATAGTTGAAAAAGATTAGAGATCTATACAAATCAGACTTTTATATATAAAAGATGGAGGTGGAAATAGCACAGAAATAAATCTAAGACATTTCAATTTAAGAAGGAATTTAATAAAATGATTTAAAAGTTATATTAAGAAATCATTATTGGTTTCAATGATGAATCTCATCTTATCAAGTATCAGTAAAAATTTATAAAATTTTGAAGTAAAAATGGTTTATATTCTGTCAAGGGGTCAAAAACCTTGACCCCCAGACAGAAGATAAACTGTTTTTATTACAAATTTTTATAAATTTTTACTGATATTTGATAAGACAAGATTCATCATCGAAACCAGTAATGTTTTCTTTATCATCATCATCATCGTCATTTAATGTCCATTTTCCATGCTGGCATGGGTTGGATGGTTTGACTGGGCTGGCACACTGGAAGACTGTGCCAGGATTCAGCCTGATTTGGTATGGTTTTCTACAGCTGGATGCCCTTCCTAATGCCGGCTACTTTGAGAGTGTAATGAATGCTTTTATGTGCCATCGGTATGTGTGCCATTTGCGTGACACTAGCATCTGCCAGGACTGTGATTTTGCTCAGCTTGATGAGTCTTCTTCTCAAGCACGAGATAATGCCAAAAGTCTTGGTCATTGCCTCCGCGAGGTCCAACACTTGAAAGGAACTCAATCACTTTGCTTCCGTCAGGCCCAATGCTCAAAAGGTACTCAGCTACTTTGCCTCTGTGAGGCCCAACATTCAAAGATTGATTTTTTTTTTTTTTTACATGTCACCAGTTAAATTAGCCCTACTCTTTTACTTGTTTCAGTCAGTTGACTGCGGCCATGCTGGAGCACCGCCTTTAGTCGAGCAACTCAACCCTGGGACTTATTCTTTGTAAGCCTAGTACTTATTCTATCGGTCTCTTTTGCTGAACCGCTAAGTTATGGGGACATAAACACACCAGCATCGGTTGTCAAGCAATGCTAGGGGGACAAACACAGACACACAAACACACACACGCATATATATATATATACATATATACAACAGGCATCTTTCAGTTTCCGTCTACCAAATCCACTCACAAGGCATTGGTCGGCCCGGGGCTATAGCAGAAGACACTTGCCCAAGATGCCACGCAGTGGACTGAACCCGGAACCATGTGGTTGGTAAGCAAGCTACTTACCACACACCCACTCCTGCCCTGTTTATAAAGTTACTATATAGGTTATATGCAACTCCAACTTTTGTAGGTTCATAGAACAAACCTGCTTATATAACTTTTAAATCAATTTATTAAATTCCTTCTTAAATTGAAATGTCTTAGATTTGCTTCTGTGCTATTCCCACCTCCATCTTTCTTCTGTGTGTGTGTGTATGTGTGTGTGTGTGTGTGTGTGTTTGTCTGTGTGTGTGTGTCTTTGTCCCCCACCACTGGTTGACAACTGTGTTAGTGAGTTTATGTCCCCATAACTAAGAAGTTTGGCAAAAGAACATCATCATCATCATCATCATTATCGTTTAACGTCCGCTTTCCATGCTAGCATGGGTTGGACGATTTGACTGAGGACTGACGAACCAGATTGCTGCACCAGGCTCCAATCTTGATTTGGCACAGTTTCTACAGCTGGATGCCCTTCCTAACGCCAACCATTCCGAGAGTGTAGTGGGTGCTTTTACGTGCCACCGGCACGAGGGCCAGTCGGGCGATACTGGCAACAGCCACACTCAAATGGTCTGCTGGAATAAGTACCAGGCTTTAAAAAAAATATGCACTGGGGTTGATTCATTCAATGAAAAATTCTTCAAGGTGGTGCCCCAGCATGGTCACAGTCTATTTACTGAAACAAATGAAAGATAAAGATAAAAGATACTGATAGAAAGAAAAATGGAGAAAGAGAGAGAGAGAACACAACCAACATAAACACTGTCCCTCTCCTCATACAGAGAAATATGCTCATATGCATAAACAGACAGGGGGGGGAGGGCAGTGAGAGGGAGAGAGAAAGGGAGGGGAGGGAGATGGTGAAGTGGGTGGGAGAGACAAACAGAGAAACAGTTAAAATATATAATAGAGAAACAATTCTTAACCCTTTCTCTACCAACCTGGCTGAAACTGCCTCTGGTCCTGTAGTACAAATGTCTTGTTTACATAAGTTCTGAATTAAAATCTTCCACCAAACCTTAGTCACTGTTTACATTCCTAACACTAGCTTCATAATAACTAAGTTATTTTACTAAATTCTTTGTTATATTTAAAGTAATTTGAAGAAACACAGAGCATCTCAAAATAAATACGGTAACATCCGATATCAAATAAGTCAACATTGAATCAGCAATGCTAAACAAGCAGCTCCAACTCAGCAATGCCAAAACGTCTCATATCCCAAAAGTTTGGTTTAGCCTTTACACAACTTCTATTGTTTCTCATTTTTCTTCATAACAACTTCTCATTTCAGCCTCTGTTTTTGTATTTGTTGTCTTCTAATGAAAACAGAAAACAATTTATTTCTGTTTTGTTTCAGTTTCATAGCTATTTCTCTTCATTATCCTGATTCATCACAAGATAATTTTGTTGTCATACAGTGGATATTTTATAATAGTTTTCTAGTTGCATTAGTTTCATAAGACCCCTACCGTCATGTTTCCACAGTAAATGTAATCTTTCTACATCAGATTTTAGGTGGTGTATTCTAAATGCCGTAATTATCTTTCTTGTTTTTCAATCTAGTCTTGCTTGCTCCTTTAGTATCCAACAGAGAATACTATAACAGTAACTTATCATTAGACTAGCTAAAGCATTGCTACCTATTGCTTTATTTTTTCCTCTGTTTTGCATTTAGCTAATTTTTGCTTTAATCTAATGCATCTATAATATTCCTTCCTAATCTTTTCTTTGATTTGTGTGTGTGTGTGTGTGTTGTTGTTGTTTTAGTATGTCTAGTTCATTGATTACTAAGTATTTGTATGTCTAGGTTTGGTCTAATTTGCTTATCTTGGTTTCTTTATCTTGCATAATATTAATGCTTTTAATTAATTTTTCCTTTTCTTCAAGGTTACTTTGCTGCATTTTTATCATCATCATCATCATTATCATCATCATTTGTCATCTCCACCACCACCACCACCCCATCACCACTGCCACCACCACCACCACCACACCACCACCACCACCATCACCACCATCATCATCATTATGTTTTAGCTTTGCTTTAATTTATACAACCAAGCTGCACTCAGGTCTTAACCAGAGATGTCAAGGGACAGCAAGAGTTGGCATCTAAAGATTCTAACAGGTAAGGTACTGATATGGGGAGGTCAATTTGGAAACAACTGCTATGACCTACTTTGCTGGTTTGTAGTCTGAAAGTCTGGGATATAAAGTTATTGTCCTTTGTTCTGCCAAATTCACGAAAGAGTAATGACTTTCGGAGAGACCTCTGCCCTTTTTCCGGTCAAAGAAGGGTTGAGAAAGCTACCCTTTAAAAAGCGACGAGCTGTGAGTTTGTAACAGTTCGGCTGGAGACAATGAATTGGTAACAGGGCAGTTGAGGAGTTCTGCCTGAGACAGCAAAAGGGGGCCGGAGGAGGAGGTCAGTTGAGAAAGACAGACAGACAATGTGAGGGATAACAAGCGAGAGAATGACAGTGAATGTGAAAGAGGAAGACAGGCAGAAGGATTAAGGAGCTGAGAAGGAGCTGGGAGAGATTACGGCGAGAGGCAACGACAACGTGGAGAAGGACATACACAGAGGATTGAGGAGGTGGGGGGAGATTACGGCGTGAAGGCACTGGCTATTGTAGTAGCTCATAACAGTATGTTTATTTATGTTTTGATGTGTTAAAGAAGGAAAAAGAATTGTCGAAATGTAAAAGAATTAATGTGTTGAAAAAAAGGAGGAAGAAGTACTGAATTAAGGAAAAGAGATTGTGAAAAGAACTGTGTTACAGAATTGCTGAAAAGAAAGAGAAAGACTCTAATGTAGAACATTGAACTCTGAACTATATTGCATCAATTTGAACTGTATTGTTAATGTAGACATTATTTGAACTTTGAACTGTATATTGTATCTGCATGCTTTGATTTGTTGTTTTCTTGTTTTGTTGCATGTTATTCTCTTTGATGTACCTGATGTATTTTACATTGTATTTAATGACGTAATTGTTATAAACTGTTTTTAAACGTAAGCCAAATTGCCTTCTGCCGTGTCTCTCTGTATCTCTTCCTGCTGCTGTTGTGTGTTGTTGTTCTCTCCGGTCGCTGGTTGCCGAGTTCGCTGCCGCCTTCCCCCCCCCCCCACCGAATTCTCTCTCTGAGTCCGTGGCGAATTCACCGTTCGATCGAGCCGGTCGATCGTCGTCACTCGACTTGGTAGGGTCCCGGGTTTTCCGAAGAGTTTGAGCGACAAAAACAGTTTATAACTATTACGTCATTAAATACAATGTAAAATACATCAGGTACAATAAATCAAGTAGTCTAAAATAGTTAAAGTTGGGGGAAGTAAAATAGTAAGATAGTTATCTTAATGTTTTACTTAATCGGCTCCCATGCAGGTAGCATGTAAAATACACCTTTAGAGCATGGTCATTGCCTGAACTTTCTAAGTGGCCCTCGTGCCGGTGGCACGTAAAAGCACCCACTACACTCTCTGAATGGTTAGTGTTAGGAAGGGAATCCAGCTGTAGAAACTTTGCCAGATCAGATTGAGCATGGTGCAGCCTTCTGGCTCACCAGTCCTCAGTCAAACCATCCAACCCATGCCAGCATGGAAAGCGGACGTTAAACAACGACAATGATGATGATGATGATGATGATGATGATGATGATGATGACGATGACGATGACGACGACGACGACGACGACGACGACGACGACGACGACGACGACGACGATGATGAAACAGGAGCTTTTAGAAAATCAGAAAATGGGGAAAAATATAAGATGGACACATTGTTTCTCTGCTGTATTTTCTAAGTTCTTTTATTCAAATATTTTCTTTCTGCCAACTACTGCTCTCTGGAACTCATTCTTATTGTCTTGTTTTCCTCTTATCTATGATATTCAGTCCTTTAAGCTTTGTGTCAATCAACATCTTCTGAATTTGTAGGCCTCCTTCTTTTGCTTCTTTGTCATCCCTCATGCTACAGAAGCCTCAAGCTTTGTTTGGGACAAAATCATTTTTTAAAAATATCAAAGGTCAGTTCTAGGACAAATAGACCCTCTTATAATGGAAAAACTTCTGTTATAAATAAATGGTACAATCTGACAAAAATATTATCTGAAAGGAGTGCATGGATATAAGAGAAAGTTCAGGTTCTGATAAGAGCCCAATACTTCAATAGATAAAGTTACTAGGCAAATTATAGCAAGGTAAACATTCAACCAAGCTGCTTATTTGTTAAGTTTCTAGCTTTGTAATGGGGACAAGTTTCCAACTACTTATCTTGGCAGAAAGCAATTTTTTCCTTATATTAACTAAGGACAGTAGTGCCTTTAGCAAGTGGAGTGGTTAATCTTTCCCTGATGCATTTAATCAGCCCTTGAAATATTGCCCCATTTCATTGTGTAGTAAATATTACTATTCTTTAAATTGAAAATGAATTTGGAAAGTAAAATTTTGATTGTTTTCTTTCAATTCCAAAATGTGTGGGTGTGATTATTATAGAATAATATGAGAGGTGCAGGGGTAAGCGTTATGAATGTTTGTAATGAATTGTTGGTTTCAATATTGTGTTTATAAAGCATATCACAATTTAAACATTTAGTGTCAAAAGGACACGTGTTAGGAATAATATAATTGCAGTTGGTGTTCAAATCAAGGTTATGCTTATGGTTACATTAGGGTTGTGAATTGAGCTTGTATAATTTAGAAGGAACTAGGGCTTTTACAAAATTAAATGTAGTAGATTAAGAAATTTTGATTATATTCTTATTCAAAATTCACAGATTGATCTGTGATTACACAAGTCAGCAGTCAGTAAAAGATTCTACTTGGATCACAAAAATAGGTCCCAACAACCACCCACAGTGCTTAGCTACTCCAATTGTATTGACTGTCACATGCTGCAAGTCTGCATATTTTTTATATGGATTTATGTACTTCTAACCATCAACATGGAACCAGTGAACTGAAAAAATATGAGAGCGTCTAATCTTAACAAATGGTGTAGACCAGTGGCTCTTAACCTTTGTCTTTTGTAGCTCACCTCATTTTAAGTAGTTGTAATGCTTAGTGCCCACCTAAGTGGTGAGTAATAAAAAAAAAGGGTAAAGTTACCTTATCAAGTCCTACTGACACATAAGGGCCATTTTTCTGGTTTCTATAAGGTATAAATTCCCCACCTGGATGGGATGCTAGTCCATCGCAGGATTACTCATTTCTGCCAGCTGAGTTGACTGGAGCAATGTGAAATGAAATGTCTTGCTCAAGAACACAATGAGTTGCCCAGTCCATGAATCAAAACCACAATCTTACTATCATGAGTCGAACACCCTAACCACTAAGCCATGTGCCTCCACAGCAATGTGAAATGAAGTGTTTTGCTCAAGAACACAATGTGTCTAGGAATTGAAACCACAATCTTACAATCATGAGTCCAACACACTAACCACTAAGTCATGCACCTCCACAGCAATGTGAAATGCCCAGCACCCCCTTGGGCTGGTACCACCCATGCTGAGAACCTCTGACGTAGTCAAATACATTCTCTACAGGGAAAAGTAGAAGAGATTGAGGAAATACATGACAGGGAAACTTTGCTGCTCTGGGCCACATGTTTGATGTCAATGAATCTCCCATTTGTTTCATTTACAAAGTGCGAAGAGACAATTTGTTTATCACAGTGCTTTCTTTTTTTAACCAAACCCCTGTGATAAACGAGAATTGCTGTAGTAGACTGCATACAGTTTATTTTAGAAAAAAAAAAATCAATGATAGTTGAAGTGGTTCCATGAAAATTAAATAGAACTTGATATGATACAGATGAAGTGAATTAAAGTCAAAATTCTGGCTAAGAAAAGGAATTACAAGAAACAGTGTCACATTTAATTTAAATATCACAACTAATAGGGTAATTAAACAAATAATATTTTAAGTAGCTTATTAACTGAAAATACATGATTTGTACACAATGACAACACAATTGCTATAATGCTGTTAAATGTACTTGAAAACATATTTTATTCAATAATTTAGATAAAACAATGATAAAAAGTAATATCAGTCATTTATCGAAGTTTTCCTATGACATCTTGTTTTTTGTATCCTTGATTCACAGCTAAGAGTAGGTAGCAGGTTACAAACAACACTTTATCAGTTCATTCCAATTATGTTTTGTTTTACTTGTTTATTGTTTTATGAAATATCTCTCATCAGACATAAACACAGTAAACTGTTAGGATGGAAGTGTGTCTGTTAATGCTAACAAGTCTGATAATTAGGCAGTAACCTCGTGGTGATTGTCTTGTTGTTTTTAATGTAAAAAGCACACTTGTGAACATAAATTTATTAAACTGTAGGCGTAGGAGTGGCTGTGTGGTAAGTAGCTTGCTTACCAACAACATGGTTCCAGGTTCAGTCCCATTACGTGGCACCTTGGGCAAGTGGCTTCTACTATAGCCTCAGGCCAACCAAAGTCTTGTGAGTGGATTTGGTAGACGGAAACTGAAAGAAGCTTGTCGAATATGTGTGTGTGTGTGTGTGTGAGAGTGTGTGTGTGTGTGAGTGTGTGTGTATATGTTTGTGTGTCAGTGTTTGTCCCCCCAACATCGCTTGACAACCGATGCTGGTATGTTTACGTCCCCGTAAGTTAGTGGTTCAGCAAAAGAGACCAATAGAATAAGTACTAGACTTACAAAGAATAAGTCCTGGGGTCAATTTGTTTGACTAAAGACAGTGCTCCAGAATGGCCACAGTCAAATGACTGAAACAAGTAAAAGAGTAAAAGAGTAAACTGTGGCTGTATGGTAATAAGTTTGCTTCCCAACCATATTGTTTGAGGTTCTGTCCCACAGCATGGCACCTTGGGCAAGTACCTTTCACTATAGCCTTGTGGCAACCAAAACCTTGTGAGTGGATCTGGTTGACAGAAACTAAAAGAAGCCTGGCAGAAACATTAGCATGCTGGCAGAAATGTTAGCATACCGAGCGAAATGCTAAGTGGTATTTCGTCTGTCGCTACGTTCTGAGTTCAAATTCCACCAAGGTCGACTTTGCCTTTCATCCTTTTGGGGGTTGATTAAATAAGTACCAGTTACGCACTGGGTCGATATAATTGACTTAATCCGTTTGTCTGTCGTTGCTCGTCCCCTCTGTGTAGCCCCTTGTGGGCAGTAAAGAAATAAGAAACTGAAAGAAGCCTGTCATATGTGTATGTGTGTTTTTGTGTCTGTGTTTGTCCCCCACCACTGCATGACAACTAGTGTTTGTGTGTTTACATCCTTGTAGCTTAGCGGTTCAGCAAAAGAGACTGATAAAATAAGTACCAGGCTTTAAAAAAATGTCCTGGAGTCAATTCATTCAAGTAAAAACTCTTCAAGCAGTGCCCCAGCATGGCCAAAGTCTCCTGACTGAATCAAATTGAAGAGAAAAGATATAATGTAACATTAACTATCTCTTCTTCATAACAGCCAAGGAGTATTTTGCTGTGACCATGATACTAACACTATATAGTATTACAAGAGTACCCAGGCTATAAATAATGATGGTGGGTGTTTAAATAAATTTTGTGGTAATTACAATATTTTGGTTTGTATGTATGAATATTCGATTTTTCCAATTGGAGGTATTGTTGAAAAATGAACATGATGAATGTTGCTAACGAGAATGTGAAGATACAAATAAAAATACCAAAATAACAGGAAAATAAGAAAATTATATTTACCACTCGCCAAATATTATACAGATTTGATTACTTGTAATATGTACAATACGTGGCTGACAATGATTCACTTATTGTTCTAGATTATGTTATTTTCTATGATATTTGCTCTACCTAATTTCACAAATGTTGTAGTTTTATATTCATTCAAAACTACCAAAACATATGTATATTCACACATGGGTACTTGACCTTACAACCAGTATACATACATTTTCTAACGGAATTTCAAGAGACACCAGGTTAAGTTTATGCAAAAACCCTGCATTTATAACATATTTGACATATTCTGTGCTAAAGCTACAAATGTAAATAATAAGCATTATTATTCGCATTCATGTTATTCATATTCACTGCAAAAATTGCTGAAGAACAATATTCCTTGTACAAACAATTTTTCTCTTTCATCCTTTTTGGGTCAATAAAATAAAAACCAGTTGAACACAAAGGTCAACGTAATCGACTGACGCTCTCTCCTCTAAAATGGCTGGTCTTGGGCCAAAATTTGAATCCATCAATATTTGGACAGTTAAATTAGAAGTCCATTAAAGCAAGAGTTTCCTGCATTTGGAATTGAACTTTCGCCTTAATTATTTTGAAGTTGGTGGAAAATAAAATCAGTAGAGAGTTTATTAGTTTTTAGCGTGTGGTAAGAAGCTTGCTACCCAACCACATGGTCCTAGGTTCAGTCTCATTGCGTGGCACCTCGGGCAAGTGTTTTCTAATATAGCCTTGAACCAACCAAAGCCTTGTGAGTGGATTTGGTAAATGGAAACTGAAAGAAGCCCATTGTGTGTATATATATATATATATTATATATATATATATATATATATATATGTATGTATGTATGTATGTATATGTTTGTGTCTATGTTTGTCCCCCCCATCTCTTGACAACCAATGTTGGCGTGTTTACATCCTCATAGCTTAGCGGTTCAGCAAAAGAGACTGATAAAATAAGTACCAGGCTTTAAAAAAATGTCCTGGAGTCAATTCATTCAAGTAAAAACTCTTCAAGCAGTGCCCCAGCATGGCCAAAGTCTCCTGACTGAATCAAATTGAAGAGAAAAGATATAATGTAACATTAACTATCTCTTCTTCATAACAGCCAAGGAGTATTTTGCTGTGACCATGATACTAACACTATATAGTATTACAAGAGTACCCAGGCTATAAATAATGATGGTGGGTGTTTAAATAAATTTTGTGGTAATTACAATATTTTGGTTTGTATGTATGAATATTCGATTTTTCCAATTGGAGGTATTGTTGAAAAATGAACATGATGAATGTTGCTAACGAGAATGTGAAGATACAAATAAAAATACCAAAATAACAGGAAAATAAGAAAATTATATTTACCACTCGCCAAATATTATACAGATTTGATTACTTGTAATATGTACAATACGTGGCTGACAATGATTCACTTATTGTTCTAGATTATGTTATTTTCTATGATATTTGCTCTACCTAATTTCACAAATGTTGTAGTTTTATATTCATTCAAAACTACCAAAACATATGTATATTCACACATGGGTACTTGACCTTACAACCAGTATACATACATTTTCTAACGGAATTTCAAGAGACACCAGGTTAAGTTTATGCAAAAACCCTGCATTTATAACATATTTGACATATTCTGTGCTAAAGCTACAAATGTAAATAATAAGCATTATTATTCGCATTCATGTTATTCATATTCACTGCAAAAATTGCTGAAGAACAATATTCCTTGTACAAACAATTTTTCTCTTTCATCCTTTTTGGGTCAATAAAATAAAAACCAGTTGAACACAAAGGTCAACGTAATCGACTGACGCTCTCTCCTCTAAAATGGCTGGTCTTGGGCCAAAATTTGAATCCATCAATATTTGGACAGTTAAATTAGAAGTCCATTAAAGCAAGAGTTTCCTGCATTTGGAATTGAACTTTCGCCTTAATTATTTTGAAGTTGGTGGAAAATAAAATCAGTAGAGAGTTTATTAGTTTTTAGCGTGTGGTAAGAAGCTTGCTACCCAACCACATGGTCCTAGGTTCAGTCTCATTGCGTGGCACCTCGGGCAAGTGTTTTCTAATATAGCCTTGAACCAACCAAAGCCTTGTGAGTGGATTTGGTAAATGGAAACTGAAAGAAGCCCATTGTGTGTATATATATATATATATAATATATATATATATATATATATATGTATGTATGTATGTATGTATATGTTTGTGTCTATGTTTGTCCCCCCCATCTCTTGACAACCAATGTTGGCGTGTTTACATCCTCATAGCTTAGCGGTTCAGCAAAAGAGACTGATAGAATGAGTACTAGATTTACAAAGAATAAGTTCTGGAGTCGATTTGTTCAACTAAAGGCAGTACTCCAGCATGGCAACAGTCAAATAACTGAAACCATTAAAAGAATAAAAGAAAACCTTTAGAATCAGAGTTCAAATCTCATCAGAGTTAACTTTGTTTTTCATCATTCCAGGTTGTGCAAGGGTGACATATGCTATGGGCCCCACATTTTCAACTACCCTGCATTAAGTGCCTTATTCCTCTAATACTACTCACTTCAGTTTTTATGAACAACTTGATTCTAAGATTGATCCAGTTCATGATCCAATACCAATATCTGATACATTTGTTGTAAAAATGTTAGCAGAGTTTTAAACACCAACTCACTGCCTGGAAATTGAATCTGAATTATTGTGTTCAGACTTAAAAATAAGTGTAAACATTAAACTGAGATTTTGTCAGGAATTGAAACATTCAAGTTGCTAGCCATTGAAGTCCTTGGTATACACATTGAGAACTTGTTTTTATCAGTAGCTAAGCTAACTGGTGAAAACATATTAGATCCAGCAGAATTAGAATTTTAGTTGTAAACAACATATTGAAATGTCATTAATAATTTTGTCTTTGGGGCCTTTTCTTTGACAGAGTATTAGGTATAAAGAGATCATTTGTCTGGTAACTAACTGATGATTGGTCATGGCACAGCTAAAGCCAGTTTACAGCAGGAACTAACACCACACACTTTGGCTGTGGAATTCAATGACTACTACAACCCACTATCATTTCAGACACACATCTCATATTGAAACCCATGAACTGATTCACTTGGTGTAAATATCTCTTTTCTGTTGTAGTTACAATGACAGCAACATTTTTCTTAACAATAGATATATATATATATATATATATACTTTTGTATTTGGACTTCATACAGACTTTTTTCTTCTGTCAATCAAATATTTTGTCATTTCACACTTCAGATTATATGCTTGCTAACTATCAGTTACCCTTAAGTGATTGTGAACTTGCTCCATTATTATAGTATTAATATTGCCTTCAATTTTTATGAACACATCTGGGCATTTAATGGTATATTTAATACTAAAAACACTTTGCCAACAATTTCAGGGAAGGGGCTTAGTTGATTACGTCGACTCCCAGCACTCAACTAGTACTTATTTTATCAACCCCTGAAAGGATAAAAAGCGAAGCTGACCATGGTAAAATTTGAACTTAGAATATAAAGATGGACAAAATGCCATTAAGCATTTTGTCTGACATGCTAATGATTCTGACAACTCACTGCCTTGATAATGATGATGATGATGATGATGACAATGGTGATGATAATTTCAAATTTTGGCATAAGGCCAGCAATTTTAGGCAAGGGGATAAGTTAATTACATCAATCCCTGCAGAGATCAACTGGTACTTATAGTATCGACCCTGAAAGGATGAACAGTAAAGTTGACGGTGGCAGAATTTGAACTCGGAACACAATGACAGACGAAATGCCACTAAGCTCTTTAACAATTCTATCAGTTTGCCACCTTGACCATTTTTTAAATATTAAACTTATGATACAATAAATGAGCTTGGTTGTTATTTTTTGCTTGCTCCTATATGAACGATACTGTACAAGAAAGTGAGCCCTCATTAAATCAAATCAAGATTTTTTAACAGGTGCACTGCACTGATTGAGCACTCTTCTTTGTAATGTGTAATTTCATCATCATCACCATCATCATCATTAAGACGATCATCATCATCATCATCGTCATCGTCATCGTCATCGTCATCATTGTCATCATCATCATTACCATCATCATCGCCATCATCATCATCATCATCATCATCATTATTATTATTATCATTATTAAGGCAGAGAGCTAGCAGAATCATTAGCATGTCAGACAAAATGTGACAATAATATGAATTGTCGAAAATTAAACATTGGTATATGGTGGTACAACATGAACGTCACCACAATACTTCTTCTTCTATAAATGTCAGCCCCGCTACCTTATGCATGAAATCATTGTTGATCTTTTTCCTTTCACAAAACAATTTGTTCAAACATTTATTATATGAAAAAGGAAAACAAAAAACCCTTGTTTATACTGTTTTGTATTTATTTATTTTTATTTACAAAGGTAGTAAGAATTCAGATTTTTACAAGAGAAGTGAAATTAACCTTTTTTTTTTTTTGAAAGATATTTGCAATGCTAGGAAAATTAAATTGCTTCAACCAGGAACTTTTAACCGGATCAGTTAAATTGATTAACTGAGAGTTTATCTCGTTCTACAGCCATTGATGTTTATTCAACGGCAGCTGCATTGTTCATGAGTTAATAGATGTCTGATCTCTCTATATATAAACGGCAGTTTGTCTGTGCGTGTTTCTGTGTGTCTGTTTGCTTGTACCCTCACCCTGACCACAGCTTTCAACCGATTCTGATGAAACTTGACACACACATAGCCCAATGTCATAATTCAAAACTAACGCGCGAAATTTTGAAAAGTTCCCCCAGTTCTGAAAAAAATCGATAAATTCGACATGGGGTCGAGAATCAGAAACAAAACCGGATAATTTACCATCATTTTTTTCCATTTTTTTGCTATAACTCTCTAAAAATGCTTATAGTTATTTCCCTTACAAACCTGAGCAACGCCGGGCGATACTGCTAGTTCTGTAATAAAAACGAGGCCCTAGAACTGAAGTAGTTGGTTGAGAAGACCTATCTGTCTCCTTTGACTAGAGTTTAACCTTGTAAAGTAAACACACACTTTTGTTCTTTTTCTTTTCATCCATAATAGAAGGAAGATATTGTAAATGAACAGTGACAACCACTATTCTAATCAATCACATTTAAAATTACACTTTGCTTAAAAGCTGAAATTCTCCCATGGATATAGCCTAATGAAGGATGGTCCCATAGCTGATTTCATCTACATCATTACAGTTATGAGAGTTTTGGCTCAGCTGTTTCAGTACAACCTGTTTGTTGTTGTTCATTTGATGCTGACATTAGGCATTTCACTGTTTCTATTATTCCTTCTGCGTCTCTCTCTCCCACCCACTCTCTCACCCACCCACTCTTTCACTCTCTCTTGCTTGTCTCTCTCTCGTTTGTCTTACTGTCCCCCCTCTCTCTCTATCTATCTATCTACCTATCTATCCATCCATCCATCCAGCCAGCCAGCCAGCCAGCCGGCCAGCCAGCAAGCCAGCTAGCCAGACATCCATCTATCTATCTATCTCTCATAAATGATGGTAGCTACAGCAAAGTAAAGAAAGACCCGACTGTGAAAACAGAGAGGAAGTTGTCACATATCTTGATCAAGAACAAGGATCACTTTATACAGACATCTAACTCAACACTACAGTAAGCTACCACACATGCACGGTCTCTCTAAGATTCACAAGGATGGTATTCCATTAAAACCTATAGTGAGCCGTAAAGGTTCAGTATGTCATCCACTGAGCCACTTCCTTGTGGATATAATCAGTCCATTAGCAGGAAAGCCAACATTGTACATAAAGAATTCCATCCACTTCACAGAATTGATCAAGGATACCCCCATTGGATCCAACCACATGGTGAGTCTAGATGTGATAAGTCTGTTTACCAAAGTCCCAACTGATGAAGCACTATCGGTGATACAAGAAAAACTGTGACAGACACTTATCTTAAAGAATGCACTAGTATACCAATATGAAACTTGATGGAAATGTTAATCTTCTGTGTAGAAACTACCTACTTCAGAATGGACCTTGATATATATCGACATGAAGAGGGTTTAGCTATGGGTTCACCATTATCACCAATAATGGCCAATATATACATGGAATACAAAGAGAATTTGGCTTTAGGATCAACACCTCTAAAATCAACCCTTTATACTCTTGTCCCACCAGGAAGATGTCCAAGTATTGTTAGATCATGTGAACTCAATAAAGCCATCCATACAGTTCACAATGGAAAAGGAAAAAGACAATCAGCTAGCATTACTGGACATATTAATAACATGCACCAAGTATGGATCCAAGACATCCATATACTGCAAGCCAACCTTCACTGGATGATACCGCATCTTCATTTCCCACCATCCATACAGTGTAAAGAGAGGGATTACTCAGTGCCTAAAACATCAAGCAAAGAATATAAGTAGTGATCCTGATACGCACCACAAAGAAATGATCAAGCTAAATAACAATCTATTAAGCAACAACTACCCCCAAAACATACTATCCATTCCAATTATGAAGAGAAGAGAGCATGAAACCCATAAACTGACCACAGTCTGTCTATGCAATGTGAAAGGCCTCTCCAAAAAGATACAAAAGATATGCGGCCCATATGACATCAGAACAGTATTCAAGTGTAATACAACACTTCACAAATATCTCCTTCCAGTAAAACCACCAGTAGAAGAGAATATGACCAAAAACTGCGAGTACTCCATCTCATGCAGCTGTGGTAGGTTATACAAAGACAAAACGTGCCACCCCCTCAAAATAAGGATAGACAAACATCACAAAGCTGTGACACGAGGAGATACTGATAAATGAGGAGATATTGATCGTGTATGGAAAAATGGAGACATCCTGTGGGATGAAGTTAAAATAAAAAGAAAACTGGAAAATACAAAAACTAAAAGGAGCAGATATGAGCAGCATATGGGAACCAGTATTAAGGAAGGATAAGGTGGTGAGCTGGCAGAAACGTTAGCACGCCGGACGAAATGCTAGGCGGTATTTCGGCTGCGTTACGTTGTGAGTTCAAATTCCGCCGAGGTCGACTTTGTCTTTCATCCTTTCGGTGTCGATAAATTAAGTACCAGTTACACACTGGGGTCGATGTAATCGACTTAATACCTATGTCTTTCCTTGTTTGTCCCCTCTGTGTTTAGCCCCTCGTGGGTAATAAAGAAATAGGTATTAAGGAAGGATAGAAAAATATTAGATTTATACGCCCTAAAATTCACTCCATAATTGCCCATGAGCATATGGCGTAGTGGTTAAGAGCACGGGCTACTAACCCAAGATTCTGAGTTCGATTCCAGGCAGTGACCTGAATAATGATAATAATAATATGTTTGTGCATGACTACATTTCTCTCTACATGAGGAGAAGCAAAAGTGTTTGCCAGTCATGTTCAATAAATAAATTGCAATCACTCTCTTCTCTCTTTCCTTCCCTCTCTCTCTATGTTTCCACCAGTATGTGTATATTTCTTCACCTCTGCATGCACATGCATGTGCATGCAGGTATATGTATTTGTATGCGAGTGTGTATGTGTGTGTGCATGTGTGTGTGTGTTTGTCAGTGTGTATGTGTGTGTGCATATGTGTGTGTTTGTATGTGCACACTAGTGTGTATGTTTGCCTCCAAATCTTCAGCACCCAGACGGCACCTGATTGTCTCATTCTAAATAACTATGGTACTGTCACAAATATCAATTCAGTTTGAATTTATTCTCCACCAAGTTCTGAGGATCATACTATTGGACAGAATGCCTTTTGGCATTTTGTTATGGTTCCTTAAACCTCAAAGAGCTTCAGGACAGTCAAATATGTCAGTTTAATATTCTAGATCATCATCATCATCATCATCATCATCATCAATTGTCCAGGCTGGCATAGGTTGAGAGGCATAGGTTGACCATGCCTCTCCAGGCTGGCATAGGTTGACCAGACTCCAGTCTGATTTGGCATGGTTTCTATGGCCGGATGCCCTTCCTAACACCAACCACCCCAAGAATGTAATGGGTGCTTTTATGTGTTGCCAACATGGATACCAGTTGTGTGTCACCAGTATCTGCCCTGACTCTGATTTCACTTGGCTTGATGGGTCTTCTACTCAAAGATGGCACATTGCCAAAGGTCTAATGGAATTACAACAGAAGACTAAAACTCTATATGCATCCATACATAAATACATACACACATACATACATATGTAAACAGTATAAAATGTCAGCTGTTGCCATTTTCAAAACTATCTAAGGTAAGCCATTCTTGGTTTATTAAAGAAAATGAAAATCAATATCACTCGGTGTGAGGGAATGAATCAGTGGAACAGTAAGACTTTGGTACAATGTGGAAGTTTCTATGTGGTCACACAATTCTGCCAGAAATCAAACCCTACACAGCCTGTGGTTTTAAAATGAAAATGGTACACTGGATAATGTTATCATAGATATACTCTCAATATATATCATAGATATACTTTCAATATCATCATCATCACCATCATCATCGTCATTATTATTATTATTATTTAATGTCCACTTTGCCATGCTTGCATGGCTCAGGGGGAATTTGTTTAGGTAGCTGTTCTATGGCTGGATGCTCTTCCTGTCACCAACACTTGCCTGTTGCCAGGCAAAGTAATATTTGCCCATTGCTCTGACATGATTTCCACAGAAAAACTGGAAACAAGCAACTTCATTAGTATGATTAGGATGCTCATTTACAACAATCACATGATGTCAAAAAAAACAGGTACACACACACAAACACACACACACACACACACACACAAATACATGCACACACATACACACACACAAACACACACACACACATATACAAAGACATACATACACACATACATACACGTGTGCACACACAAACTTACGCGCACACATATGCACACATGTGCACACATATGCACACATGTGCACGCACACACAAACACACACAAACACATTTGCATTCACACACACACAAACACACACATACATATGTGCAGAAGTGGAATGCAGTTAACTTATTCTTTCCGAAGTTCCTTCCCAGCTTCCAAGGCATATATATTCCGCCCCTGGATGGGACGCTAGTCCATCACAGGATTACTCATATTTGCCAGCCGAGAGGACTGAAGTAACATGAAATGAAGTGTCTTGCTCAAGAACACAACATGTTGCCCGATCTAGGAATCAAAACCACAGTCTTATGACCATGAGTCCAACACCCTAACCACAAAGCCATGTGCCTCCATATTCACATGATCCTTAGTCCTTCAAGCAACTGTGTAGGTTTTAGTTAAGTTCTTGTCTAATGCAGTTCATACTCCCCTGAAAACTAGATAAACATTCATTGATTCTTTACATAGATTCCATTGTGGCAGTATGGTAAGAAGTTTGC
>NC_043006.1:36744000-36764000 GCF_006345805.1 Octopus sinensis | reverse complement strand
TAATTTAATAAAATTAATCAATTTCACCTAGTAGATTTGTCGGTATGGAAAAGACCATATTTGGTAAGGGTTATAATAATTATAATTAAGGGTTAAATGCAACAAGTTGCTCAAAACCACATACCGAAAATATTAGAAATAGCAGCCAAAATTGGTGCCTATTTCCTCTACTAGTAAAAAGTCTCCACAAACAAACAGAATTTGTAAGCTGTATATGGCAAAAAAGGCAGAAAATAACGAAAACCCAGCCTGTGGATTAATTATAGACGACTCGTTTCTGGATTAGAACCGAAGGTTCATTTCCTTGTCAATATAATATTTCCTATAGATCTAGAAATGCTAGGGGAAAAGAACTTACCCGTTACACCAGTACGATCTGCGACATCGGACGGCCTAACGGTCAATATTATATTGACAAGGAAATGAACCTTCGTTTCTAATCCAGAAACGAGTCGTCTAATTAATCCACAGGCTGGGTTTTCGTTATTTTCTGCCTTTTTTGCCATATACAGCTTACAAATTCTGTTGTTTGTGGAGACTTTTTACTAGTAGAGGAAATAGGCACCAATTTTGGCTGCTATTTCTAATATTTTCGGTATGTGGTTTGAGCAACTTGTTGCATTTAACCCTTATATATATATATATATAGCAATTAAGGACAACTACCTCTCCCGAAATGCAATTCGTAAAAGTTTGCCATTCATCCGGATATAGTATATATAAATTCACCCATGTGCTTCGTTGATGTTGATCAGTTAGCTGATCGGCTTAAGCGAAGCAGGGTCGTTGTTTATTTATAGTATATTCAGGCCTGCTGATGATTACGTAAGTATGAAATCACTGTGATACAGGTCTATATATTTTTAAATGTCTTTCTTTGAAAAATTGCTTCGGTGGGATTAGTAATATTTTTGGTAGAAATGACTGATTGTCCCTCTAGCGTATGGCGTGTATGTAGAATGCCTCCTGGCATGTATGTATAATGCCCTCTATATATAAATTAATATGTTCAATAAGAATAATTATTTCGAAATTTTTTCTCTTTGAGGTTTTTACGCTATCTACCTGACAATTTCTTGTTAAGTTTTCCTTATTAAGTAGTTGTCCTTAATTGCTAAATTTTATATTCCGAAAAAACTTTTCCTCTCCCGAAATGCAATTCGTAAAAGTTTGCCATTCATCCGGATATAGTATATATAAATTCACCCATGTGCTTCGTTGATGTTGATCAGTTAGCTGATCGGCTTAAGCGAAGCAGGGTCGTTGTTTATTTATAGTATATTCAGGCCTGCTGATGATTACGTAAGTATGAAATCACTGTGATACAGGTCTATATATTTTTAAATGTCTTTCTTTGAAAAATTGCATTCGGTGGGATTAGTAATATTTTTGGTAGAGAAATGACTGATTGTCCCTCTTAGCGTATGGCGTGTATGTAGAATGCCTCCTGGCATGTATGTATAATGCCCTCTATATATAAATTTAATATATATATATATATATATATATATATAAATATAACTATAGTTTATATCCATTTAAAAGAAGAACCGAAAATAGAGATATGGAAGTTAGTAACTGTTTATTATTAATAAATTGATCATCTTCACTTCTTACAGCCGTTTCAGTACATTAAATTTACATTTGTGATATGAGTATAATTTCATTAGAGGAAAAAAGACAGTCTTTGTGTCTAGAGCCCTGAGGATCAAATTGACACCCCTCTAATATCCAGCTAAACTGCCAACCGCTACTTGTTCTACAATACATTTCCATGCTTCAAAAACAAACTTATGTTTGTTTACATATGATGTAATCTATATGACATCAAGCGTTTCTGGATGACTATTTATATATTTATGCGCCCTTTTCAAGCATAGCATGGCTCATGGGCCCAGTTTCCCGGTTTCGATGGCGTATGTGTTCCCCCCAGCTGGACAGGACGCCAGTCCTTCATGGTGTTACTCAAGAAGCAGGAAGAAAGAGTGAGAGAAAGTTGGGGCGAAAGAGTACAACAGGGGTCGCCCCCCCCCCTGCCAGAGCCTTGTGGAAGTTTAGGTTATTTTCGCTCAATAAACACACACAACGCCCGGTCTGGGAATCGAAACCGCGATCCTCCGACCACGAATCCGCTGCCCTAACCACTGGGTCATTGTGCCTCCACTTCTGGATGACTAACTTCCAAAATTGTAGAAGAATTTGTTGGTCAGCAGTTTAGCTTCAAAGTAGAGCACTCTGACTGGATATCAGAGGGTGTGAGTTCAATCCTCATGGCTGGTTGCCAACAAACTTTTCTGCTCTAAAAAGATTTTATCCTATACTAGCAGTATTGCCCAGCATTGCTCGGGTTTGTTTCGACCCTTTAGAATAGGAATTTTTGAAAAGTAAAAATTTTGTATTATGTAGCTTGTTATTCTCTTTAAGTGAACATTTTTCTGGTTGAAATACACCGAAAAATGGCAACACAGCAGTAAAAAATAGAAAAAAAAGCACCTTTTTGATGTAAATAATTTTTGGTGTTAACATGGTCCGATTTGAATTTTTTCTTCTACGGAAGGAAGAGCAAGCCTTCTTCTATCATACTCTTAATTTTAGTCAACTTGTGCCGCAGGGTCTCAAAGGATATAGAGTTAGTTGAAGGCTACCAAACCTGGTATACACAGACAACTTCAGCTTTATATATATAGAAATGTGCTGTTCTATCAGTATTTCCGCATTGAAAAATTTCTTTCTACTTGTTCTACAATACATTCAACGCTTCAAAAACAAACTTATGCTTGTTCTGTCAACGTTTTGGCATTCAGTCAAGTGTATTGGCATGGATGTGGCAACATTTGAAATGTTGTCGAGGTATATGTGGCTGATGAAGATAAATCAAATATATGTGGGCAGACATATTTTGAAGAATCTGAAACCGGTACCACATTATCCCTTTCTAGGTATTTCATTTTTCAGATGTTCTCCCTAGAGGTAAGACAATTTTTTTCATGTTTGTTGCACACACGCATTTTTGCTAGTACATACGCTGTGAAGCTATACATTAGCGTCGTATTTATTACGTTCGCTATTTTCCAGTAAATATCGGTACTTCGTTGTGCCATTTATTTACTCTTATGTATAAATTTACCCTCACGGGCTATCCTTTACTGGAAAGCAATATTCTCGTATTGCATTACTATTTTCATTATATATATATATATATATATATTTATATAAATAACGATAAGATCATTCATTTAAAAATGAAATAACGATTTTATCAAGTGGTCAGCATGAAAAAAATAACCTTCAAAGGTAATAATTATTAAAATTATAAATTAGGGTATCTACGAGATACCACCATGCTGAAAATAGTCATTATCTGACTCTAAAACCACCTAAATTGTCCATATATCAACACGGAGAGAAAACAAAAAGACAAGATGAAACTAGTAAAAAGTTACTGGATAATTCTAGATCCGGATTTCTGACTTCGTATTTATGAATGCTTTGCCTCGTCAGTAGAATACGCACTGAAAAGAAACATAAATACATATATATATAAATACAACATACGAATCGCGTAGATACCCTAATTTATAATTTTAATAATCATTACTTTTGAAGGTTATTTTTTCCATGCTGACCACTTGCTGAAATCGTTATTTTATTTTTAAATTAACGATCTTATCCTTAGTTATATAAATTTAAATTTATTTCGTCACTGTATTTACTGCGGTGATATTTTGACCATATTTCACATGGAATTAAGCGGCGGGCATTTTGAACTGGCCATGATGCATACGTGCATATATATGTAGGTATACGTTCGTATATGTAAGTATTCGTATGTTGTATTTGTATATATATATATGTATTTATGTTTCTCTTCTATGTGTATTCTACTGACGAGGCAAAGCATTCATAAATGCAAAGTCAGAAATCCGGATCTAGAATTATCCTGTAATTTTTTACTAGTTTCATCTTGTCTTTTTGTTTTCTCTCCGTGTTGATATATGGACAATTTAGGTGGTTTTAGAGTCAGATAATGGCTGCTATTTCCAGCATGGTGGTATCTCGTAGATACCGTAATTTATAATTTTAATATATATATATATATATATATATATGTAGATTACGCAAATATATATGGTTCAACATACCTTACAACTTAGCAGTTAGGGGTAAGTTATGTAAGAGAATATTCTCTATAATTTCCAACAACTTCCCACCCACCCACAAGTATAGAAGTATCTTCTCCAACAAAACTATTAGGATTTCTTACTCTACCCTGCCCAACATGAGCTGCCTCATAGCTAAACATAACTATATTAATATTAGAACAGCTAGATCAAGAGCAAACCATAGCGACCAACAGAAGCCCCCTCATCTAGACAGTAGACAACATAACCAGACTGGTAGCCATACTACCCAAACAGTTAGTAATAACACCCGCCAACACAACAGAGGAAATACTACACCCATCAACAACCAGGAGGATACCAACGCCCCCACTCGTATTGCGACATCTCCGCCTGGGATTAGCAGCACACGACCGAATAATGCAATGCAATGCAACTGCAGATGTGCATCAGAGTGCCCGCTGCAGGGCACATGTAGGGCGAAAAACGTAATATATTCATGTGAGGTGAGTACTCAGTTTAACACACTCACCTATATTGGTTGCTCAACCTCCTGGAAATCCAGATACTACAACCACCGGTCCTCGCTGAAACACAGACATAAGGCTAACAGCACCTCCCTCTCTAAAAGAATTTGGGAATTAAAAGACAAATGCATAGGCTTCAAACTCAGATGGTCCATCATCGGATCAGCTGCACCTTATTTAAATAATAGAGCAGGATGCCAACTATGTTGTGTAGAACTCCTGAACATCTTGAAATTCAAAGACAAACACAATCTTATTAACAAAAGGTCAGAGTTCAAACCATCCTGTATACACAAACTTATTAATACTTTCAAATACTACAAAGCTTAGGTCTTATACCAACTCCCCCATGCAATTTCCTCCCACCCGGTGCAACCTATCGGCTCCAGCACTTCCCGTTTTCCTATATGTGCGTGTATATGCGTATGTGTGTGTGTATGTGCACATACGTGTACGTGTGTGTATATATATATATATATATACATGTGCGTGTGTGTGTGTGTGTGTGGGTGTGTGTATGTGCATATACGGTCCCCTGCATTTTCCTCCTATATATACAAATTTTGTCTCCCATATATAACTTCTTTTCCCTAAATATTCTTCTCCTACACCCATATCCTCCCTATATAGTCTCTTTAATTCCCTATATCTATACCCTTTCACATTTCTAACTCGGATGTTGAACGCACACCGCCAAACTCCACTTCCCACCCTTCCAATTTTCAGTTCCCCCGCCCGCCCCTACGTTTAACACACACCTCTAACTTTCAACCACCTTCATCTCATGTTAAATTTTACCAAATTATATTTTTATCTTATTTTATTTTATTTTATTTTTACTTTTATTTTTACTTTTATCCTACTTCCATTTATTTTTATTTTTACTTTTATTCTACTTCCATTTATTCTCATTTTTATTTTCATCCCTTACCTTAACTCTTATAATTTTTATAATTCTTATATTTCATTTCTAACTATTACATTGTATTTCTTATTTTTTATACTGTATTTTTTATTTCTAATTTTTACCCTTACCCACATCCTTACCCCTAACTTATCGCTTTATACCTCTATATATGTTTATTTACTTACCTATAGATCCACTTTTTGACTATACGAGCGTCCGCGTACGTGTGTATACGCATACATACATATGCACGCGCATATATGTACATGCATATTTCGATATCTTATAGCTATACCCATGTGCGCGTGTGTCTCTGTGTATGTGAGTGTATATGTGCACGCGCATACGGACACACAGCCGTGTGTGCGTGCACGTATAGACATGAGTACGTGACTGTTTACATACGTTCTTATATACATCCTTTAATATCTTATATCTAGACATAGAGGCGTGGGCATATACGTGTGTGTATGTAGGGATGGGCGCGTATGTACATGTGAGTGTGTACGCGTATAGTGTCCGTGTATGCATGCGGATATTCTGTTGTATGTATGTGTGTGTACGCGCGTGCGTGTGGGTGCGTGTGTGTTTATGTACATGTTTACACGCGAGTGCGTGTGTATGCTTATAGGCTTGGAGGCGTATATGTACGCGTGTATGTGGGTGTATGTATCCATGATGATATGTATGTACTAGAAGTCCATTTAATTAAAGAAACCAGATTAAATGCTCATCAACTCTGATTTACAACACATTAGGTCCCCAGACGAAACTGTTGATTTACTGACAATTCTACAACTAAATTTTATCAATCTCCTGACCACCATGCTTGGTCCGTAACCTCTATACATCTCTTATCTTTACATTCTTTTACATTTTTATCATGTTTTTATCATGTTTTTTTACTCTTATTTCTATTTCTATTTTTACTTTATAACCTTATGCCTTTACATTTACTTATATTTCTTTATATTTCTTTATATCCTTTATACCCCCTTTACATCTCCTTATAACTCTTTATATCTTTATGCTCTACATTTTTATATTTTTCTATACTTACACCTTTTATACATTTGTTATCCCTGGTCCCGAATTCTCGCCCCTCCATCTTCACGTCTATATATGTATTTATTTATTTACATTACCTCAACATCCAGTTTTCCTCATTCTACATTGAGAGAAGAGGGAGATGGACGCTTCAATTCTATGCTGCTGCCGCATTATGTCGTACGCGAATGAGAGGATTCGCATCCCCAACCAAGAATTTTTGATGTAACACATGTCCTTGTGGAAGCTGTTGTGCGCGGCTGAAGAAGGCCACAGACATACATTATGCATTGTTATAAATCTGTCTAATAAAGGCCCGAAACATATGTACCGCTGAATCCTTCGCATCATGTTTTTATTTTATTTCGATCAATTTATATATATATATATATATATATAGAGAGAGAGAGAGAGAGAGAGAGAAATAGAGAGAGGGGGGACGGGGGGAGGAAGGCAGTCAAGCGATCAGAGAAAATGGAAGACAAAAGAAAATGTAGTAAGGCTAGAAACGTAGATTTAGAATTACTGAAAGGAGACAAACCCAGTTACTTTTGACTGGTACTATGCTTGTAGTAATCTTATATAATTTGTTTTGCATGTATTTCATCTTATATGCTCGCGTACGTGCGTGCGTGCGAGTGTGTATGTGCACGCGAGTGTGTATATGTGTGTATTTTCGTGTGTATGTATGTGTTGCTGTGTGTATATGAACACAAGGGGATTGCAAAAGGAAGTAGATACGAAGGGTAACGTTTCATAGTTATAGAGAAAAGAGAGAGACAGACAGACAGACAGAAAAATTATAGAGAAAAACAGAGAGGGGATGAGGCAGACAGTGGTAGGGCGGGGATCAAGCTGTATGGTAACTGTATTTCGTCACTAGGGTAACTTGTCGGAGGTCCTGAAATAAATGACGTAGCAGAAAGCAACAGGGAAGGAGAACGGTTTGTGTTAAATTTTAAGTGGGCATGATATCACGTTTGTGATTTGTCATAAGATATAGTGTGAATAGGTGAAGGGAAGGACGAGCTTGGCTAACGACGAAGGTGTATGTGTGCATATGTACACACACACACACACATCTGCCCTTGAGTCACTGTTGCTTCTGCTAAACATTAACAACAACAACAGCAATAATATGATGATAGTGTATGTATATATATCTATATATATAAAACTGTAGTTGTGTGAGTGTCTGTCCCCTTCGATTTAGATTCCTAACTACTCCCACATTTTGCGGTGCAGTTTAACCAAATTCGGATATCTTATAGTCGTAATTCATATCGAGCGCGTATTAGCGCGCGTCTACGATGAGTCTACGATTTTAAAAATAATTTAACATCATTTTTTATTCCATTTTAATGCATATTTTTTCGTGTGTCGATGGCGGCGGAGTTGGCGTCCATGGTCACACCTGCACCTGTTTGCTTCTCCCCCTTCTTCCCTCCCTCGTGAAGCTGTGGGGAAGGGAGTGTAAGGAAATCAACGTCATAAAGCGTTGTCAAGGAGACCAGCGTTCTTTTAGAACAATGACTTCATGGCTTGAAGACACCAAAACAGAAATGGCTAAGAAAGCCCGAATTGGCATCTATAAGGAAGTAACTCTCTAAAAATGCTTATATAGTTATTTCCCTTACAAACCCGAGCAACGCCGGGCGATACTGCTAGTATATATATATATATCTATATATATAAAACTGTAGTTGTGTGAATGTCTGTCTCCTACGATTTAGATTCCTAACTACTCCCACATTTTGCGGTGCAGTTTAACCAAATTCGGGTATCTTATAGTTGTGATTCATATCAAGCCCGTCTGGGTATTAGCGCGCGTCTACGATGAGTCTACGATTTTAAAAATAATTTAACATCATTTTTATTTCATTTTAATGCATATTTTTTCGTGTATCGATGGCGGCGGAGTTGGCGTCCATGGTCACACCTGCACCTGTTTGCTTCTCCCCCTTCTTCCCTCCCTCGTGAAGCTGTGGGGAAGGGAGTGTAAGGAAATCAACGTCGTAAAGCGTTGTCAAGGAGACCAGCGTTCTTTTAGAACAACGACTTCATGGCTTGAAGACACCAAAACAGAAATGGCTAAGAAAGCCCGAATTGGCATCTATAAGGGAAGTAACTCTCTAAAAATGCTTATATAGTTATTTCCTTTACAAACCCGAGCAACGCCGGGCGATACTGCTAGTATATATATAAAACTAACTCCCACATTTTGCGGTGCAGTTTAACCAAATTCGGGTATCTTATAGTCGTGATTCATATCAAGCCCGTCTGGGTATTAGCGCGCGTCTACGATGAGTCTACGATTTTAAAAATAATTTAACATCATTTTTTATTCCATTTTAATGCATATTTTTTCGTGTCGATGGCGGCGGAGTTGGCGTCCATGCTCACGCCTGCACCTGTGTTGCTTCTCCCCCTTCTTCCCTCCCTCGTGAAGCTGTGGGGAAGGGAGTGTAAGGAAATCAACGTCGTAATGCGTTGTCAAGGAGACCAGCGTTCTTTTAGAACAACGACTTCATGGTTTGAAGTCGCCAAAACAGAAATCGCTAAAAAAGCTGAAACAGATCCACAAATACGGCAATTACCGCTACACAGGGCAGGTTTCCTGTGCAAACAATTTGCACAACCGAATGTTTTAGTTGTTGCACAAATCTTTATATATAAAAGTGAAGTTGTGTGTCTGTCTCCTACGATTTAGATTCCTAACTACTCCCACATTTTGCGGTGCAGTGTAACCAAAACCGGGTATCTTATAGTCGTGATTCATATCGAGCCCTTCTGGGTATTAGCGCGCGTCTTCGATGAGTCTACGATTTAAAAAATAATTTACCATAATTTTTTATTCCATTTTTAATGCATTTTTTGCTATTTTTTTGCTATAACTCACTAAAAATGCTTATATAGTTATTTCCCTTACAAACCGAGCAACGCCGGGCGATACTGCTAGTATATATATATATATATATGTATGTATGTATGTATGCATGTATGTATGTATTATGTATGTATAAATGCATATTTGCTACGCATGATTATATATACACATGTATATACGTGTGTGTGTATCTTTCTCTCTTTCTCTGTCTGTCTGTCTGTCTCTCTCTCTTTATATATATATATATATAAGGGGGTGCGTGTGTGTGTGGGTGAAGGCGCATGGCTCAGTGGTTAGAGTGTCGAGCTTACGATCGTGAGGTTGTGAGTTCGAATCCCGAACTGGGCTGCATGTTGTGTTCTAGAACAAGACACTTTATTTCACGTTGCTTCAGTTCACTCATGCGATGTCACTGGTGCCAACCTGTATTACCCTTTGCCTTTCCCTGGGATAACACTGACTGCTGGTCTTCCATAAACAACCTTGTCCGGACTTGTACCTGGGAGGGTAACTTTCTAGGTGCAATCCCATGGTCAGTCATGACCGAAGGGAGTCTCAGCATTTATGTATGTTGTTAGCGTCAAAAGAATTCTTGAACTTCAAGAGAACACGGAATAATTCTTTTCGGGAACTCGTAGTAAATAAAACTGTAAATAACAGCGAGTAAATATTGGGTTAAAAAAGAAAACCTTGGCTAGAAAAAGTCGAAGCCTGGTCAAGGGACTGAAACCCATCATGACGGGCGTTTAACCATTGTACCAAATATGTATGTATGTTCTTTTATTCTTTTATATGTTTCAGTCCAATGACTGTGGCCATGCTGGAGCACCACCATTTTGATCATCTTTCCACTTTCCACCTTTGTCGGAGCGGCTTTTGGTGAAGGATGGAGTTCAATGTTACTGCCCTCTTTTGAGTTTATTGCTTAGATATTGGCTCATCTGGGATCTCGGTGAGCCAGAGGTCAAGTTCACGTTTGAAAACGTCTATATCCACTCCATGAAGGCTTCTCAAATGCTTCGACAGACAATTAAACAGCTGTGGGCCCCTGAAACCCAAGCTATTGCAGTAAATCGTCCTTGCTCGAGATGAAGCAGTCGGCACAGTGGGACAGCACGGTAACGTCCTGTTCGTGGTCTGGTATAGCTCTTTATTCCAAAGTTTGGTACCAGTCCTTCCAGTATCTTCTATATATATATATATATATCATTGCATACCTCTCCCGCCTTCGTTCCAGGGAATAGAGTCGTAGCTCTTTCAATCTGTCCCAGTAGCTCAGTCGTTCCATTGATGCAATTGTGTAATGTCTTCGGACTGCTTCAAGCTCTGCTATCGTCCTTATAGTATAAGGCAGGGGTGGGCAAACTTTTTTGATCGCGGGCCGCACAGTGCGTCTTTGGAACCTTGGCGGGCCTCATTTATAAAAATCAAGTGAAAATATTGTGAATTACCGTACAGTTACGAAGTATCTGCATAGAAGTTAGGATTCATAAAAGCTCTCGGCGGGCCGCATGAAAACCTATGGCGGGCCGCATGCGGCCCGCGGGCCGTAGTTTGCCCACCCCTGGTATAAGGTGACCATAGCTGAGAGCAGTAGTCCAGTCGGCTGAGGATAAATGACTTCCATAGTGTCATCATAGTTTCTTGGTCCCTTGTCCGGAAGGTTTTCAGAATCCAACCTGCCAGTCTTCTGGATACTGCCACCATTTTGTTGATATCTGTGTGAAATTAGGCATTGTTGCTCATTTCTATTCCAAGATCACGCGCCGTATTTGATTCTGGAATCGTTGCTCCACTTGGCCCAACGTACTGATGTTGTGATTCCTGAGAAGTGGAGGGCCTGGAATTTACTTGCATTAAATTGCATGTTGTTATCCTCGGCCCATGTATAGATGGCATCTAGATCCTGCTGCAAGAGCGGTAGCATCAGAGGTTTCCTTGACTGACTGTGCGACTTTTGTGTCGTCAGCATAGCTGGTAAGCATGGCTGCCTTTGTCACTGATGGCATATGCGATAGGGTCACTATGAAAAGCAATGGCCCCAGCACAGTACCCTGGGGCACTCCTCTTACTATTGGTGTCTCTGTGGAGAGAGCTCCGTTGGCTGCTACAGTTTGGCTCCTGTCCTTTAGGAAATCATGCAGCCATGTATGTATGTATGTATGTATGTATGTATGTATGTATGTATGTATGTATGTATGTATGTATGTAATGTCTGTATGTAGGTAATGTATGAATGTATGTATGTATGGATAGATGTGTATACAAACACACTAGCGCACAAGTGCGTTTGTTTAAAGTTCAATGAAAAAAAAAGGAGAATCAATATGAAAAAGTGTTTAAATATTTTAGTATATTGATTCTCCTTTTTTTTCATTGAAGTTTAAACTTATATATATATATATATGAAAGAAGTGCGTTGCGACTGGAAAAGACATCGGAGTTGAAAGCACGGAAATGAATGACATTGAAAAATGATTCACACACGATAACAGCCAAATTCAAGCGGAGTGTTGGTCGTGGGCGGGTAGGAAGATATTTGTCAGGAAATATCACGACCATGATGTCATTCGGAATTATAATTTCGTTTTGGCAAAATATGCATATTTTATTCCCCTCAGAAGACAAATCAGCAAATAGACGCAGCCATGTGGATTTGGGTTCAATCTCACTGAGCGGCAAATGTCTTCGATAAGAGCCCCGTGCAAACCAATGCTTTATGAGTGAATTTGTGAATTTAGAAAACGGAAACTGTGGGTGGGTGGGATCTTTTCCCTTTCAACGGCAGATCGAGAAATTAATTTTTTGTAACTAAACCCTTTCAAACTTCGGACACTGGTAGAATGTGTCATACAAAACATATTTTACTCTTAGTGTTGTTGAGAAAAGTTTATATTTTCGAAGTTATTTCGTGTTAAAGTTGTTGTATTTCGGTAATTTCAACCAATCAATGACGTGTATTCAGCTGAATAAAATTACTGCCATTGTTTGTCAACAACAACTATCGGCGGTGTATATTTTATTTGTCACTGTTATTTATGACATCGTTCGTGCATTTAGCTTTAGGGTTTTAGGGTTAGAGATACGGAAAAAAAGTGAAAAAGGAAGAAATTGGAAGGGGCAAAAAATTTCAAAATTCCAATTTTTGGCAATTTTCCGGAATCTCTGTATCCGGAAAGCTAGGTTTTTGTCAAAAAAAAATTTTTTAAAAACAATAATTTGCGACAAAATGTGGAGGAGGAGGAAGTCTTTCCGAAAATAATAGCTGTAAAACAGGGAAAAAACCCTAAAAGCAGTAGAAATGCACGAACTATTATGGTGGTACCATGAAGTAAACATGCTTAGGATACACTCTTTTATTCATACTAACGTAACTGAGATGAAACATGTCATAAATAATGACAAACGAAATATACACAGCCGGAAGTTGTTGTTGACAAACAACAGCAGTAATTTTATTCAGCTGAATACACGTCGTTGATTGGTTGAAATTAATGAAATACGACAACTTAAAAATGAAATAACTTTGAAAATATAAACTTTTCTCAACAACACTAAGAGTGAAATATGTTTTATATGACACATTCGACCAGTGTCCGAAGTTTGAAAGTGTTTAGTTACAAAAGATTAATTTCTCCATTAATTTCCCTGTGGGGAAGCCTATTGTATATCATCATCATCATCATCATCGTCATTTAACGTCCAAGGGTTAAATGGTATGGGTTGGACAGTCTGACCAGAGCTGGCAAGCTGGAGAACTGTACCAGGTTCTAGTCTGATTTGGCATGGTTTCTACAGCTGGATGCCCTTCCTAATGCCAATCACTTTACAGAGTATACTGGGTGCTTTACGTAACACTGGCATGAATATATCATCATCATCATCATCATCATCATCGTCGTCGTTTAACGTCCGTTCTCCATGCTAGCATGGGTTGGACGGTTCGACCGGGGATCTGGGAAGCCAGAAGGCTGCACCAGGCTCCAGTCTTATCTGGCAGTGTTTCTACAGCTGGATGCCCTTCCTAACGCCAACCACTCCGTGAGTGTAGTGGGTGCTTTTTACGTGCCACCTGCACAGGTGCCAGGCGAGGCTGGCAACGGCCACGGTCGGATTGGTGTATTTTATGTGCCACCGGCACGGAAGCCAGACGAGGCGGTGCTGGCATCGGCCACGAGTCGGATGGTGCTTTTTACGCACCACCAGACCAGGGATCCTGGCTGGTTCAATTCGATTTCGATTTCGCTTGCCCCAACATGTCTTCGCAAGCAAGGGGGTTGGCATGGGTGCCTGTTGTACGGTCAGATTGGTGTATTTTACGTGCCACCGGCACGGAAGCCAGTGGAGGCGGCACTGGCATCGGCCACGAGTCGGATAGTGCTTTTTACGTACCACCAGACCAGGGAACCTGGCTGGTTCGATTCGATTTTGCTTGCCCCAACATGTCTTCGCAAGCAAGGGGGTTGGCATGGGTGCCTGTCGTACGGTCAGATTGGTGTATTTTACGTGCCACCGGCACAGAAGCTAGTGGAGGCAGCGCTGGCATCGGCCACGAGTCGGATAGTGCTTTTTACGTACCACCAGACCAGGGATCCTGGCTGGTTCAATTCGATATATATATATATATATATGTGTGTGTGTGTGTGTGTGTGTGTGTGTGTGTGTGTGTGTGAAGGCACATGGCTCAGTGGTTATAGCACTGATCTTACAAATGTGAGGTTGTGGGTTCGAATCCCTGACTGGGCTGCGTGTTGTGTTCTTGAGCAAGACACTTTATTTCACGTTGTTCCAGTTCATTCAGTTGTAGAAATGAGTTGTGACGTCACTGATGCCAAGCTGTATTGGCCTTTGCCTTTCCCTTGGATAGCATTAATGGCGTGGAGAGGGGAGGCTGGTATGCATGGGTGACTGCTAGTCTTCCATAAACAACCTTGCCCAGACTTGTGCCTAGGAGGGTAACTTTCTAGGTGCAATCCCATGGTCATTCGTGACCGAAGGGGTCTCTCACTTCGACTCCGATATATATATATATATATATATATATATATATATATAGTAGTGAAGGCACATGACTCATTATTATGGTAGTACTGTCATTATAAAGGGCTAAATATAATACCATTGCCTTCATTCTTGGACTTTATTGTACTCTGCGACTAATAAATTATCCCTTGAATTTCCTTTTGTATGGAATGGTTTCCTTTATGGAAGATTGAACATTTTATGCACTCTGTTAGCCAGTATTTGCAGGAGTACCAACTGAGGAAACTATTCGGAATTCTAAGTCCCCATCTTTGAGTCAATTTCTGATAATGTAATGTTCTGCAATAATTGATCATAAATACAGAAACTTGAAAGATTTTTGTATTCTAATAATATCATGAAATACTGATAATGTAATTTGAAATCAGTGATGTAGTTAGATTGTGTGCCACCCAGGGTGGTCCTTGAGTTTTTCTCTTCTGCCTCCACCATTTATATATAGGCTTATAAAGCAAACCTAAATGTGCCGTACCCATAAAAAGCATTACTCTGGATGGACTGGCCCCTTCCCCAGCTACAGGCTTATAAAGCAGACCTAAATGTGCCGTACCCATAAAAAGCATTACTCTGGATGGACTGGCCCCTTCCCCAGCTACAGGCTTATAAAGCAGACCTAAATGTGCCGTACCCATAAAAAGCATTACTCTGGATGGATTGGCCCCTTCCCCAGCTACAGGCTTATAAAGCAGACCCAAATGTGCCGTACCCATAAAAAGCATTACTCTGGATGGACCAGCCCCATCCCCAGCTACAGGCTTATAAAGCAGACCCAAATGTGCCATACCCATAAAAAGCATTACTCTGGATAGACTGGCCCCTTCCCCAGTTATAGACTTATAAAGCAGACCCAAATGTGCTGTACCCATAAAAAGCATTACCCTGGATGGACCAGCCCCTTCCCCAGCTACACTACTGCCTGAAATACCCAGGTTGGAATTCAACATTCAGTAGGTTTCTCTTCTTGAGCACATAGTGAAAGAAAAGTAGTGTATGTTTGATTCTGTGATCGGTTGATACCGTATAAACTCTCTGGCACCATAAACCTTGTCAATTTTCAATTAACTTTGGAAATATGAAAAAAGTAAAGCATCAAATTTTTCCACTTAACATTGTTATAACCGTCTCTTAAGAAAGCTACTGCAGCTGATAGCATAAAACACATGTGTGCTTAGTAGACTCATGACATTTTCAGAAGCAGATATTCAGGGCAAAAATGTTTTTCATGAATTAAAGTTTATGAGAGGTCCGACTTTACATGTAGGATTCAGGGTGATGTTTTGGAGACATATCTTTGGAAATATAGTGTGTCTTATATGCTATTAAATATATTACCTTGCTTGTGGAAGTTTAGGTATTTTGTGATAAGTTATCATCACAACTTCTTAAATAAGTGTAAACTTCTATTGTCTTTTGCTATTGTGAAAAAAAGTAAGACGTTAAATGTTCTTAAAAAGCCACTAAGTATGAAAGCCATACACAAACAGTATGGCCAGAGTGAAGAAGGAAAGAACAACAGAGGCTTCCTTTAATAAAAGCAGAAGGTGTTTAATCATTCAATAATTTCTGAAACCCATATTTAGTACCCATCATCGAAAAACAATAATATTTTCTAGAGAAATATTTCTTTCACTTTTGCCAGTATTGTAAAGACCAAGGGCCATCCATTTTTGAAGAATACACTGTCTAATAATGCGTCTACAACATTATGCTTATTGAAATCAAAGTAACTCATAAATATAACTATATTATAATAGAAATCTTTTGTATCTCACAGATATCTGTTGCATCTATTTTCATGAAAGGCTCTTCTATCTTGAATAACGTATGAAGGTTTGGTTCTTTATATTGTTAATTTTTTGTCAGAAGAATATCAATGTTTGCAAAGGGAATTTTATGATCAACAAAATATAGCCAATAATAAGCAGTTCACTGTTTGTTCACTGTCCGTTAACCTCTTCTTTTATGAATTGGAAAATATCAACACTAGACTTAACCACATAAAAGCAGTTTCGTTTAATAGAAATTTTGTGTTTCATTAACACGGGTTATTTGCATTTTGCAGAGTAACGAAGCAGCATTTAAAATAATGAGCTTCTTTATCATATTTTTACCTTGGCAATCTTTAAATTCATGATTCTGAAATTATTCTTCCTTGAATGACAATGCATAACGTTTTTCTCTCTGGTGGGTGTTTGCATTTCCAAACACATTATTAAAATGCATAATTGTAAGAAAGTTATGGCAACTGGGAAGTTGGGGCTATTCATATAGAAGTCATGCTGTGTGACAAACATGAACACAAAATGGTGGAGTTCTTAGGTACAAAGGGCCTAAAATGATACAATGCATTTATATTGACCAAGGCAGCAAACTTTGCCTGTATACATCTATCATTATACTGATAATGACTTATACCTTGCAAGACATGAAAAAAGACCAGCAGAACCTATAGAACTGCAGATGTTGCCCTGGAACCATACTACAAATTTCTTGGCTCAATTACATTATGAATGAAGAAATCATAGAAAGACCAAGGCTGAATAGCCTGCATGATACCATTGCCATGTGATGGCAGAAAATGCTTGCCATGTACTATGCATGCCTAGAAAGAGACTGGAGAAAATTTCTCTTGAGTGGCAGTCAGAAATAGAGGTGAAGGAGGTGAGGCAGATTTGTTAAGACTTGGTTGAGGACTATAGAAGAGGATTTGGCAGATATGGGCCTGTTCTGAGAGTAGGCTCATAACAGGACTTGAAACTGTGTTGGTTGGACATCCTTTGTTGCCTGATGTTCTTTAAGGAATTGTAGGATCTAAGATGCACACGCACACTCACAAATGAATCTGTGCCTTGGAAATGATAGCCTATGAAACTGATGTTTTATAAAGTACTTCTCATTAAATTGCTTTTAAAATGAGTGTCTTTCAAACACTCACCCTTCAAAAAGTGTTATTTGGCTTTATGAACTAATTTTAAAGGAGTATCCATAGGGATACTGGACTGTAGAGATTTACAGTTGATCAAGCCATTATTTTATTTAGCCCACTTCAAAAAAGAGAATGAGATACCTAAAGATATTGTGATGTCAAAACTTTTACCACACATTCCTACTCTTCTTTCTCCTTATTTAAATCTAGTTCTTACTTTTACTCTCCTAATTTTTGACCCTCTATTTCTCATTCTCTCACATTAGTTTCATTTATCTCATTCTTTCTCTAGTCATCATTCACCATTTGTTGTCTTATGTTCTAAATCTCTTACTTTCCCTCACCATGCCTGACCTTTCTCTCCCTTTCACTACCACTCTGGTGTTTTTGTACATTAAAAACTTACAGGCAGAAAATAAATATACTGACACAAACAGTATGTTATCATATTAGATATATGTTAGATATTTTGAAAAATTTGTCTGACATACGAAAAAACAGATTATAAACTATCTTCTCAATATAAACCAGAAATCTAGGTGGACAGTGTAAAAGCAACACTAGCAGCCCTGGTATGTATGTGTGTGTGTGTGTGTGTGTATACATACACATATATATATATATATGTATATATATATATATATACACACATACATGCATGTATGTATATATGTATTTGTGTATGTATGCGTGCAAGTATGTATATATGTATGCTTGCATGTATGTATTTTTGTTTGCATGTATGTATTTATTTTTGTATGCATGTTTGTGTATTTGAATGGACAATGCTTTAGTTTGGTTTGGTTTGGGTTGAGTAATGAATTTTTGATCAAAAGATCCTTTTCAAGAGTGAAGAGGTTAGTAGTACATAGACAATGTGGTAGACAAACTTCTTTTATATCCAATACAATGAAAGGTTTCAGCAAGAACCACAAACAAAAAGCTTATACCGAAATATTTCAAATTTTCTTTGAGGTAGAATTTGAAACATTGAGACAAGATTTGAATAGACTTTGAAGACAAACTGCTACTATCACCCTAACTTTTGAACTGTCTCAGCTGGCCTTTAGACCTCAAGAGGAGCAATTATGATGTTTGTACATTCATCTACTTCATTCTGTTATATAAGTATAACTAATCTCTTATGCACAGAAATGTAGATAAGTAAAAGGTGATAGTGGATCACTTAGTCTGGTGTGTTCAAGTTATACAATAAATTCCAGTTGAAATAACATTTTGCAAAAATTTCAGTCTAACATTTTCCATTATATTTTCCCTTCTGATGTATCTAAATGAGGAAAATATAATAGTAAAACATTTCCTTAAACATTTTTTCAGTCATGCCTATGTAGTATTATATACCACATTGAGGTTTTGTTTTGTTTGGTGATGGTAATATCCGCTTCATATATTATGGTTCTCTATTACAAGGCATATTAAGTGGTATGCTCTGGTATTTTACATGTACCTCAGTTTGTTTTGGAGGTGTATATCATATAATGTTCTTCATGTTAATGGTGCAATTGTAACATAAGATTGATTCAGTTATATAATTTTCTATATTTATGATTAGTTGGAAAATGTTCAGTTAGAGGTAGAAAGATCTTCGCAAACATTAGAATTAATATTTAATGAAAAGCAAAATGTAAATCATTGAATGGTTTGTTATTTTTTTTATTGGCGGCAGTTAGGGATATAACAAATATTTTCATTGAATCCTTTGGGTTCTAAGGCATTACCAATAGTAATAGGTTACTACGGATTTTTTTAATTTGAGGACAACTTTTTAGCTTTCTGCTGATGCTATGAATAATGTTTTAATGTCCTATAAATAGGTCAGTGGCCTATGTTGACATAAGTTTTTCATTTGTTTTACAAAACAGTCAATGTAAATTTATGGTTAAATTTAAGATAACACCCAGATGATTAACTGTTCTTAAATATGTAACGATTGTTAATTTTATTACCCAGCATGTAGATAATGTTTAATCTTAATATACTCAAAAGTGTGTCTGTTAGCTTATTTGATTATAGATAACCCATCATCTCTATACAAGCCAAAGTCCATTGATTTAAGTCTCATGCAAAGTATGTAGATTTAGTCTGTTTCTTGTAAATTTCATCCCATTATTATTTTGATGTACAGTTATGTCTTTTTATAATTTGAAATTTATTATTGAATAGTTGCTTATGAAGAAAATTATTTATAATCAATAGTTTGCTTTTCGTTATGTGAGGGTGCTGAAAGTTCATGGTTTCGGGCAAAAGAAAATACAGGAGGAGCAGTTAATTATGATTTTATTCAACATATTCCCCTCTCAGATTCACACACTTGTTGCAGTAGTCCTTCAGTTTTTCTAAGTCTTGTAAAAGAACTCGGAAGATTGGGCCTCCAACCAGACCTTTTGCAATATCCTTAAAACCAAGGACTTTTTAGTACTGCCCTCATATATGTTTACATGTGTGTGTGTGTGTATGTGTGCATGTGTATATGTTGTGTATGTGTGCATGCACACATGGGCAATCATATACACACTTGCAC